>NW_018405487.1:128631-137329 GCF_002113885.1 Mizuhopecten yessoensis
TGAACTTTGCATTAAATGATATAAAGTCATACAATATGTAACTGATTGGTGATTCTTTTTAAAACATTTTATACTTATACGCTGTATCTTTTAGGATTCAAATGTCGATAATTGGGTTAATCAAATCAAGGTTTCGTAACTCATGACATCCCGGTATATCTAATCAGCCTGATAAATACGTCATTATAAAATGAATTACATCAACTACGTGGTGTAATTTTACTCTGTCAAAATGTTTAAAAAACCGTTCTGATTCTCTTGATTTAAAATCCATGAATTATTATTATTTCGGAGAATTGATAGCTGGTAGTTTAAGAATTCTTGGAACTTATCTTTATATTTCAAAGATATTGTGTCATATTGATGTGATCGACATATAACTTACGAGTAACGTAACGGCGGACCTGATAAGTAAAGATTGATGTATCGATTTATTGAACATCAATAAGAAGGTGAAAGTAGTGCATTCCATTATATCGTAGGAGCCACCATAACTCTGTGTATCGATTCACTTGGAAAACATGCCGCATGGAGATTCGAAAAAGTATTGACAAAGACACTTAAAAAGATAAAAAAGTTAAATAAGGATATCGCTGTCACCCATACAGAACTATACCAGCTTATCTAAAAAGAAATGCAGAAAAGGGAACCAATAAACCCCCTATACCTGAGATATTTCTCTCGCCGAGGAAAAACTCTAAAATGAAACAATCGATTGAAGTAAACCTGTATACCACCGATAGCAATACGTGTACAAATGTATCTGCATGTTAAAAATATAATCTCTGTAAATAACCCTTATTTACAGGTTTTTATAATGCAGTCGTAACTGGCCAACAATAAAGGGGCATGCGTACAAGAGCACATATCATTTATTCTGCACTACACAGGAATTTTGACAGGAGGACACTTGACGATCACACCCGATCAAGCTAGAGGTTATCACAGACACAGTTGTCAATATATAACACAGTTGTATAATACCACATGGTTATCATACAGAACCAGGTCACTTGGTAGTCAACACAGTTATCGAAAAAACATAAATGTATGATTATGAACATATAAATAATCTGTTGGATGAGGCAACACAGTGATAACACAAAATCGGGTACAGTAAAAATACCGCAGTTTTGATTTGATGAGTAGGAGGTGCTCCACAGGTGCACACTTTACAAATTTTCCTATTTCTTATTTTTGATATGTGACAGGGGAGACAATTCTTTCTACTTTTCTACCAATCAACTTTTTTTTCCTTTTATAATTATAAAAAGTATTTAAATAGATATGTTGTACGTTATGTGTATATGTATGTTTCCCACTATAGTGAAGGATTTATTATGGGCTCCACAGACGCAAAATGTCTATAACCCACGTGTTAATATTAAACAAATCGATACGGCATCCAGTGATTAGTGAAACATTTGGTAATCGTTATTGATAAAGAGTATGTGTTATTAACGTTGATATAAGATAAATTCTAGATACTAAACATGTAGCCCTTATCACATACACAGCGACCATCTACTTTTTATAAAATATGTTTGACTCAACAAACCCGTAAACAACTAAAATTTCGTATAACAATACGACATACCAGCTGCTTCTCGGCTCGGCTAGGGATCATTTCTTTTTAGCTCATTCGAAAAAAACTAGATATATAAACAAATCTTTTATTTATTTTACAACAATTTTGAAACAAAAAGGTTTTTGATGTTGGTCGAGAAGATGCATGTGATCAGGCAGTTGACCCACACCTTTTAAAGCCCGATTGAGAGGTTGAAACCTGGCCGTGTTAGTCAAAGTATTCACTGCATCAGGCTAGTAAACCAGAGGTTACAGGTTCGAGCTCTGGTGGAGACTTTGGAACTGATTAATTTTGAGTGAGAAAATCAGTCTACGCAATTATAACACATCGCCCGACGTACAATTACAATATTCACGCAAAGTACCTTATTTATATTTTATCTTACATAGAGGGATGAATAGTACATAACATACTGTAATGTACGTACATGAAACAAGCTAGCGCGTTATCAACTGCTCCAGCAAATCATCCCAATCGAGGATAGCAAGCTAACGTGTGTGATTGGTATGAGTATGAGTAAAGTGAACGACATTGACCTTGTACTGATTGATACCGGCTTAGTAATCGGAAAAGAAATAGACATTCTCGGTATATGCTTTAAATATAGCTGTTCATAGATACAGTTATCTTTACTGATGATAGACAGTCGAAACCGTATGTTGATAATAGTATTTTGAACCTAAATGGTGAAACCAGATGAAAGATAGGGTCATTTAATATTTCTAATTAAAGTTGACCTCTTTTGATGACATTGGTGTACATTTTTGTCTTCTTTTTTTTACATCACATCACACTGCCAGTATGTTATTCATTTTCAACCTAGGGGCCGGAAGGCCTACGGAATGACCAACATTGAACATTGATGATCTCGGCTTACAAAAACAAAACATTTACTGGTATTTGCTATCTTTAAAGCTGTTTGTATCGCAGGACAAGCCTCAGTTTAGTACTCACGAAATAAAAACAGGTAAAACCGGAACAAAGACAAATATATACATAAAAATGCATTTACATAAGCAAAACTAAATAAATAACTTACAAGTATTTACACTCAGTATAACTCTCACTACTTTTCCTACATTAGTTTATGTAAATAGCTACAATATCTTCCCATCTGGGACTATAAGCCCGATAAACCAGATTCCAAGTATACGTAGCTGACTACCAGCAATAACAGCGCCCTGTGTAAGATACAACAAACGGTTCCACGAACCCGATAATTAGCAATCTTCTCTTTAGTGACTTTGTTACAAAGTGACCAGGCTACCAGTACATCCATGCCTTCCTTTGTAATCACATTTTCCAACAGCTGACTTTGACCCTGGTATCTCTATGTGAGGTTTGGTCGGTCCTGATGCTGAAGATCTGGTGTCATCATTGCTAGCCTACATAATTATTCCTGGCCGTCTGCCCATAATATGAAGCTACAGAAATAAACGCACATTTTGTTTATTTTGCTTCAGCGCGCACCCACACTAGAACAGACACAATGACTACTTGGGGTTTTCTCTACAAATTATACAGTATCACGGTTACTAAGTGCAATTATTTTTTTATAACAATTAAATTACTGATACATTCTCTGACAATAGTTATACAATAAATGTTACTAATTTTTTTACTATGATTTACAACGTTACATGCATATAAACACATGCCTTCAATAATACAAATAGTCACGCATGAATGGCCGCATCGATAGATACGTGTCCATACCGGTAATACGGTCACAATGCATGTTACTGACACAGTTTATTTGTCTATCTTTACTGATTGAAAGCCGTAGTTACCGTCAGATAATCGTCATATCAATTGTAGCGTTCTATGGTGTCACAGTTAAAAGGTAAGGCTATTTCATATATTTGTATTAGCGTTTATTTTGTTATGCTTATGTTTTGACTTTCTTATACATATTGGTATATTTTAACGCATTATTAGAAGAATGTGTCTATCATAATTTTCTTTCACTTACTATTTTAGGGTTGCTTTTTTCACTAGTCCTAGAAAAAATAATAACATCGATTCAAACGTTTCAGCCAGCCAACGTAAGATTATTGGTTGTTTAAATATCCTTTTGTTCGTCGTCTTTCCTTTTACTGTACGTGCTATATCCATTTCTCATAAAGGACTGGAGAGATTTTTATATTATTTTATTAGTAAGTCTCACCTGGTCCCTTCATGCAGACTGATAAAAATCAACCTGTCTTTGGGTTTGACATTTAATATCATTTATGAGAAAGTACTGAACTCTCAATGCAGGTTCATCTTATCTGGTTCCTTGTTGTAATTTTTTCCTGCTTTTCAATATATATTTTTATTAAATAAGTATGCTAGTACATAGGTCGAACGACGGTTACCCTTTTAAAGGACGTTATCAACAATATCAAAAACAGCAGGTTGAAGAGTTGATGAACTGTTTTACAAAATAAAGTTACTGTTGAAATAACTCTACCCAAACAATAAGAGAAAATGATCAAAGTAGAATTTGCATGTCTCCAAAAATGCTTTAGAATAATTTGTATTAATGGATATGAAATAAACACCAAAACAATGTTTATATTAAAGCCATTTTGTTTTTGTTTTTGCGACATAGATCCCATAAAAGGCATTTAATTAACTCTGGAACTGTTTTAATTGTAATCGTTGGCCGATTTTCACCATCTATGCAACACCTTAACGTAGAACCAATGACGATTTTAAATTGGGGTTTGCCAGTGACATTTTATTGTAAACTATCTGTTTACATCTTACATCTTACATCAATAATCAAATACATGTATATATAACTTCGATATTTTGTTAAAATAACACTTCATGTAATGATCAATCATCTTTAATTTAACTTGTTTGAATATCAAACACTATCAATTGATATTTCATATGTATACACGTACGTTATATATACTTTGGAGAAAGGTTTGTGTTTCCGATCAAGGGCATACTATGATAGTGCGTTATCATAACACTGACTATGTTTAATCTAGAATATACTTTGTAATTGTTTGTACAGTTGAAAACCGGTGCATTCCGCGATATCACTTGTAACTTTTAGTAGCTTTAATATTTATATGTTTAACGATTGTCGGGTGATATTTTATCGTTGTTTATCTTGCTGTCCTCATTTGGGTGCGTTTGAAGTGTATCTACCCTTTCAGATTATATAAACTTTCTAGATAATGTTGTGATAAAATGTGAAGGTTTTTGATATTGTTATGACATTATATGATAAGATATCTTTCGATATATCATCAGAAAAACCAATATACAATCTGAGATTAATAATTATAATTCGCATGACATAAAAATACTGCTTCAAAGTACACACGATTAACAATTTAAATATCACGTTGATAACGTCTGATTTCAAATGTAACGTACTTAGCATTCTGATGAAACTTTGATTTCTTTACGAAATATGTTCATTCTGACACGTTTAACGTGAAATATAAGTTGAAGAATAACATGTCTTTTACAGCGTAATTGTAATCTTGTAATTTTATAACATGTCGTATAGGCCCCTCCTATGTTATTTCATACATTTGTTTCTTCTTACTACAGACATGGAATTTTAATCTGTTGACCTTTAGTGTCACTTATGAGCCTGAAAGGGACACAATTCTTTGCGGCATTGTTTATTTTTATTTTTTTAGCATCGACTTAGGTTCGTATTGCTACTGATTATTACGTCATAAATTGCTAAACTATAAATTCCCGAGATTGACCAGATTTTAACATATATAATTTGTATTAGTACGGTTTATTTAAAATATTTGTATAAGAAAAATGACCTGCTGCAGCGAAAAACACTTTTCTACTGACCGTCTTAGGCTAGTATCTGGTTAGTAATGAAGTGTTGACCGCCAGCTAGACATGTTGCAATTATCAGGTAAGTATGTGGCTATGTGGCAACCACAGGAAAAAAACGTTATATAAACGTTCGATATCTTTCAGAACTATACAGTCATGGCTCTTTACTTGTTTAACCATAGGAACTACTAAGGAATCCTAAATGAACAAAACTGCTAAGAGTTGCACCAAAATTTTGACATTGTTCTGTTTTTCGGTATCGACAAACACAAATTGGGATAGGTGCTTCCTTCCTCCCAGTTCTTACTTATTTAACTGTTTTATCGAAAACCTCTTGAAAATATATATTTTGCTTTTTGATAATATTTTTACAGAAAATGGAAAGTCCGAACGTTGTAAAAAGTAAGTAAATGCTGTTTTGATTAACACTAGGCAATCCCCACCATGTTTAAATGGCGTTATATCGTTAGAATGTGTGACATAGTAGTTGTTCTTACTGAATACTGTAAAATAACAATAAAAAACGGCACAATGAAACTATTTGGCAATGGTAAACGGGCTCAATACGGGAGATGTAGTAGATTCTTTAATATTCATCTTCTTCTGTAGGAATGACAGCATACTGTCAAAATTTGGTCAGAAGCATGATTGGGTGAAGAAGACTTAATGCCTTTGTTCTTCGCCTTTTGAACAATTTTATGAAATATTTACCCATATGACTTGTATTGCATTGACACTATATACCCTCAAAGTGTAACTGACATTCATATGACATCTGAATGGAATGTTCCGATTGTTGATATCATTAACAATAGATAACACTGAATAGCCCCTCAAGATTGACGTTCTAGTAACTTATCAAGCATCTACGACCAAATGCTGATGATTCAAAATGCTGAAGTGGCGTATGATTTCGTGAACGTCAGATCTTTTGTATACATGTACTTACGAAGCATATCATGCCAATTTTAATAAATAACTCTAAGTATCTGTGTAAAGTAATTTATGAGGCAAGGACCAGTAAAAAAACCCGATAAGGTTAGAAGAGAACTATTAATCAAAATTGACTAAAAGATATTAATGAATAAGTTAATATGTATATATTTCTTTCAATCTTCTTAACATACAAATCTGATGCAAATATAGTTAAGAAACACTTAATACCCAAAATACTAAAGATAGTAATTATTATCCACTAAAAAAGTCTGATTACTTTGTTGAATAATCTGATGATCAAAATGAAGAAATGAAAATAAAATCAAGATGCATACGTTATTGATGAGTAACGAATTAAAGCAGAAAAAGTCAATCCATAATTCGGAACCGAAATTAATAGAAAATTATAATCTTAACATAAACAATTATTTTATGTTCATATGAAAACATCCTCATTTCTTTAATCATTTTTATTTCTTTGTGTCTTATTTACAGCAACAGCCTTGCACCGAAGCAAACTATCCATTTGAGGCACTTTAATCCTTTTATGTTTCACTGCACAACGTTTAAACTGGAAGTTAAATCAGTACTTGCATACTTAACAATAGGTACACATTTATATTGTCATCAGTTATTATCACTGTTCAAACATGATACACTCTGGGTCAGATTGGGCCACAATATAATTATCTTAACACCTAAAAACATTTTTTTGAAATAAGGATCTTAAAAATAAGCAGAATTACAGTGGTTTCAATTTATCAAAGTATGCACCAATCCTTCTGTTTTAACAGTAGCTTGGATCAGTTTGAATTTCCATCTTTTTGGCCACTTACATCCCTGATGAGTCCTAGAAGCTGTATGGCGCGTGAAGTTCAATATTGACGAAGTCTACTTTTTACTTATTTACAGATGTAGTTATATTTGTGTGTTTGTCTACTGTACATGCTCTCTATACTTATATATCCTTATACTTACTTATGCTTATTTTTGAATTTGAGGTGTATCCTTTTTTTATTTTAATATTCGTTTTGTGATCCTGATTGTTTGTCCGATCATATATGTACTACAGCACTCCTACCTTAATTAGTGCGATCAGGGGGCTATGTATGGTGATATAAAGCTTTCATCTTTAATTTTAAATTATTTAAATGAGATGTAAATAAAAACTATGTTTGCTTTTGTCTTGTCATCAACACTATTATAATAATTATAGTTTTCATTTACCATTATTTACATAATTTAGAAACTGAAATGATAAAGACACTTTGTGCCTCAGGTTTACGATCTGAATTCAGTATTGCCAACCCCCTCCATTATTTATCGATCAAACAGAACACAAATATATGTTAATGGCTGAATCGCTTGTTAATTAGATGTTTGATTTTAGACTGTTAACAAAATACAAAGTATCTTTCAATTCAGTCAATTAACTCTTTTTAGCTATCAATGCATTATCAAAATATAGCAAAACTTATCATAAAGTAAAAGACTGTCTTTGTATTTCTGTTATACTGCTATTTTTTGTTATGTGCACATGCAATGCATTTTACGATAGATGTCTTATATCACCTATTAAAATGCTTGCACTATCAGAAGTAATCTGTGTATCTGAAGGTGCGAGGTAATCGGATGTTTAAAGCTTGTATATTATAAACATTGTGTATGCTGGGTATGCTTTTTGAAAAAAAGCAATATATTGAAAGCTGAACTCTTATTTCTTAAAAAAATCAAGTAACTGTTGTTTTCAAAAGAGTACGTAAAGATGGTTTAAATAATTCTTGAGAACAGTTTTATTGTTTTGTTTCGTATCAGCATGAAATAAGTTTATATTGTGATGTAGCTTGTCCATATAATTTACATCACATTCATTAGCATGGTATCAATCTGATTGTATCCAATACGATAAAACAAAATGTGTTTCTCCTGTTTTCGTATGCAGGGCCGGTAGTGGAGAATACTACGAGGCTGTGGAACGAGAATATATCTAAGAACAACCCTTTAGGACTGATTAAACAAGTGGCACAAACTGCATGTTCGTTGCTTTACCGATCGATTTCATATGAACAATCCCAATCATGTTTTAGTGAAGGTTTAGATGAAGTTACCTTGAAACAAGTAAGTCGGTCAAGCTTTGTTCCTTAATGCATATGCGTTTTGTTTATGATCTTTTGCATTTGTTGCACACCCATTATTTACTCAAACTTTTAAAACATCACTGTACTAATGATTTAAATAACAAACACAAACCTCATATTGAATCTGTTAATATGTTCAAGAGTTGAAAGAATGACTTTGCATATTTGTATATCAACTGATTAAGGAAAATATTGTTGTCCCGTATTGAAATATTAATAATAATAATAA
>NW_018405487.1:139087-141205 GCF_002113885.1 Mizuhopecten yessoensis
TATGCAAAAGAAGTGCAGCAACGCATTGATGAATATGAGGAAACAATTAAGTCTCCAAACTCTGACAAAATAACCATGCTGCGAAACACCAAGGAAGCTGTGACTGTATTGCTTACCCGAAAAGTACTTCCAGACCGTGAAACATCAGCAGCTGGTGGTTCTACTAAATGTGAAATTACAGACGAAATAGATTTAGCATTAAATGGGTGAGAAGTTTTCTTTTTAAAACATAATTCTAATTGCAATGCACCTTTGGGTACTAATTAATTTACTAGAGTTTTCTCGTATATTTGAATTTATTACAGTTACAACGACACAAAGAACGATGTCGGATATGTAAAAAGTAAAACCATCGACGCAAAGGATATAAATAAAATTGCATTTTTACGCAAATCAATTGGCTAAATTACCAACCACAACGATCACGTTTTTTTAACAAATGCGAAGTCGTTAGATAGTTCTATTTCGCAAATGCTAGATTGAGGTGAGGCATTTATTTCCGTAGCTGATTTCCTGCTATGTTGATACATTGGCGTCTTCAATATTCTATCTGTTACCTTTTCAGAATGAAAGACAGCGGTGTTTTGGCGTTTGGATTGTTTGCGGACCGCTTTGTAGTCTTTCTTGACGAGAAAGGCAATGAGCAAGTTCAACAAGTTACCTATCGAGAGATTAAGAAACTTTGCGACGAACGAGGCAACTTCAATATACCTGTTGACGTGGTAGCAGTTTCCCAAAACTTCTTGACAGACACGGGTTTAGAACAAGGCCATATACTGAAATCGTATACACAGTGGGGGTCTGTTGGTATGGTAACAGAAGCAACCAAACCAATCATCAAAGAGACAACCAAAGAACCTGACGGACCGACCACTTCAAATTCAGAACAGGAATCTCACAAAAACATTGAAGTGGCGATTACTGTGGGTCATCTCTTTACACAAAACGCTGACGCGTTTTTCTTTAAAAAAGGAGAAATGAAGAAATTCGGGAAATGTCTCACAAGTCTTCACCGTACAGGAAACACTACGACCATGCACTATGACATCGCCGTGATAGAACTCGACGAGAACATGAGAACCAGCGAAGATTGCGATCTTAAATTCAAAAATGAAACTGGTGAATCGTGTGACTGTGTTGTGTTTGATGGCATTCTTGCTTCTGGTACCGTAATGTACAAAAAAGGTGCTGCAACCGGAATGAGTGAAGGAGTTGTGGTCAGCCAAGATTTTCGACTTGTTGGACTTGTCGATACGCAGAAAGCATACTTGATCAAAGGTCGAGATGATCGTGCTTTCTCTGCGGATGGAGATAGCGGCTCTATTGTGTTTACATTAGATTTCCATGACGAGGAAAATAAAACTGCTAATTTGGTATCGATTGTTTCGAAAATGTTTTCAGAGGATGCCGCCAGAAAGCTTGGGTTCCACGTACCTCTTTCTTACACCGTCCGCCTTGACAAGTGTCTTGAAAAACTAACAGAGTGCACTGGTGTGACCGTGTATATGCCTAAAAAGTAATTTAGTTTACTACCTCATACTTATAAATGTATATATTTACATCATTATTACTTAAGATTTGGTCATGTTTATTCAGTTCTCTGTGATAATTCCTAGTGTATTTTGAATCATTTATTATGATTTTAGAATAAGTTTTCCTTAATGTTCCGTATATTTCCGTAATGTCAATGCAGTATTTCATGAATTATTCAAAATCGTTTATGACGTGTGTTATTTTGTATTGGGGCTGCTGCTTCCACCTTGAATACATATTTGTGTTTCTTACTACTTTTACAAGAATACTAGCACGATATAGCATTTGTTTTAGCTTGTGTTATAAGGTATTTGAACATTTATTGATTATGTGTCTAGTCCTCCTCTGAAAACTTGTACCTTTCCTATTAGTTTTATTGTTGTTTACTGAGTGTCAAAATGGAAAAACAAATCAAATTAGTACATTTGTTTATTTTTCTTATTTGTTCGTCACTTTGATATCTCGTTTTACATGCAGAATTTAATAAAATATTTCAAGCTGTTAAAAATCGTATATGGCGCGTGATATTTCTGCATTGTATTGTTGTTAATGCTTCCTGCTTCAGATATAAAGACTTTAAAAAAA
>NW_018405487.1:142232-158697 GCF_002113885.1 Mizuhopecten yessoensis
GTGTGTATACGCTCCCTATCGCTACAGTGTGTATACGCTCCCTATCGCTACAGTGTGTATACGCTCCCTATCGCTACGGTGTGTATACGCTCCCTATCGCTACGGTGTGTATACGCTCCCTATCGCTACGGTGTGTATACGCTCCCTATCGCTACAGTGTGTATACGCTCCCTATCGCTACAGTGTGAATACGCTTCCTATCTGCTACAGTGTGTATACGCTCCCTATCGCTACCGTGTGTATACGCTCCCTATCTGCTACAGTGTGTATACGCTCCCTATCGAAAGGCAAACTGTCCTGGGTCGAGTGGCATACACACTATACAACTTCGTCACATCGTTGCACAGGTAAAGTACACAAATCGTTCACTTCGTCAGAGCTTGACAGAGGGACGAGTGGGTCCTGAAACGTTGCGACACATTTAATACTTGAGATTTATTATTCGTAGAATATGGTGATAGCTTATACATCATCAGTCAAATTGAGAGATGAATTAAAATTAGTTTTTGATTTATAATTTACAAGAAATAATAGTACGTTCTTGAAATATTTCGGAGTAAGAATACTTAAATACTTGTATGAGGCAACACAGTGATAACACAAAGTCAGGTACATTACTTATACCGAATTTGAATAGACTGCTGTCGGTTGTATATATACAATTGTTTCCAATTATAAGAAAATATGATATGTGTGAACATTATACTAAACATTTCTTATATTATTACTATCGGATTTTGCAGTATATGGTGCTTCACATGAGTTACAAATTTTACATCTTATTTTTATTTGATTAAATGACAAAGTTGTTGCTATGACTTTACATTTATAAGATAAACAAGAACGTGGAAACAAAGGACTGCAGACATTCAACGTACTGGATATGTAACAGGGAAGACATTTCTTTCTACTCATCTATAAATAAAATTTTGTTTCTAGTTATATTGATGTGAAATGTGTGAAACGTTATGTTATACGTTTTATGTATCATTTCCTATCCCACTAATGTGATGGATTTCCTAAGTGCTCCATAGAGGCGAGTTTACTATATCCCTGCGTGTTGATATTTTAATAATCGATACGGCATCTGGTAATTGTTTTATATTTATAATGCTGATAAGATTAATGTTAACAATAACAATGCAATTAAATCTAACAAAAGGTCCTCCACTACAGTCTGACCCCCGTCTTTGCCATACGAGTAGTTGTTTACATATTCCACAACTAGAGCCGGGAGTCTGATGTTAAGTAAAAGTGCAGCATAGTGACAGCAAGTACGAAGACGTTACATGTTTTACACAACTATATATGGACGCTACGTCAACAAGATATATGTCGTCATAGACCACGTGCTAACGTTATACGTCACATTGAGCCAATGTATACAATAAACTATTTACAATATCTTTTCAAGATTTACTCGGCTTAAAACGTACCCGTTGCGTCATATCGACGCGGCTAGGGGGCATTTCTCTTTAGCTCATTATATACAGACTAGATATATAAAATAAATGTAGCATTCATTTTCGATGCCTCCGCCAGGAGTCGGACCCGAGACATCTGGCTCACTAGTTTTAAGCTCCAACGAATGAGCTAGAGAGAGATTCTCCCTAGCTGAATTGGTAGGAAGCGGCTAGTATTTTACAGGGTGACATACAAGTGTATTTGTTTTACAATAATTATAAAACAAAGATATTTGATGTTGGAAGAGAAAATCAATGTGATCCGATAGGTGATCCCTTACCTATACATGCCCGAACGGGAGGTTGATCCCTAACCGCGTTCGTTAAAGTAAACACTGTATCAGACTAGTAAACACGTTCGAAATCTGGTGGAGACACTGGACTTGGTTTGTTCTAAACATTTTCTTCGTGTTAGTAAGATTGGACTATGAAATAAGTGTTTCTATGTAACGTTCCGATGACTAGTATTGTATGTAATCATCAGACAAGTGGCTAGTGAAGCATTTGCCCACAAAGGTGTAAAATGTGAACGGGTTGTTTATAAATCGATGTCTCCCATAGTGTTGCTAATTTGTTCATGGATTATCTGGAGCAAGAAGCAATAGCCAATGCCCTCATAGAATGCAAGCCTAGATTATCTTGACGGCATATTTGAGATAATCAAGAAGGGGTCACATAAGAATTTGACCACTAATATCAACACCATAGGTGCCACTAACACCATCAAATTTACACGAGAGGAAGAAACCAACGGCTCAATGCCCTTCCTATACACTCTATTACTAAAGAGAGAAGACTGAACCGTGAAGATACTGGCCCATAGAACAGAGACCCATATGGACCAATACCTGAACTTCAAATCTCACCACCCTTTGTACCAGAAGTGAGGCGTTGTACGCACATTGCCCAACAAATGTGATACTTTGGTCACAAAACAACAGGACAAAATACAAGAGCAAAATCAAATCGCTAAGGCAATGACAATCTTGGCAAATCTGGAAGGGGCCCTCAAACGGGTACAAAACCAGTGTCAAAGTAAGGGGAAAACAGGAAAAGGCCAAACAAGGATAATATCAAAACCAAAGGTCAAGTGATCATCCCGTATATAATAAGTATATTGCAGTCATGGCATAGCAACAGGCATGAAGCCCCACAAGACGCTTCATAATATCCTAATACACCCTTAGGATAAAACACCTACAGAAAAACACTGCGACGCATCGCATATTGGAGAGACTGGAAGGCAACTTGGGGTTCGCCTTGGTGAACACCTGAAAGATTTACCAGATCAGAAAGGAAGCAATAGGAGTCCAAGATAAATAAATCGGCAATCATATACCATGCCTCACAGAAAAAGCATGTGGTTGACAGGGATAACTCCAAAATATTGGACAGAAAAAGCAATCTGTCAAAGCGGAAGATAAAGGAAGCCATCTGGATACATCGCAGTGGGTCAGTTCTAAATCGAGATGAATGGGCTGATAGACTCTCGCACATCTATGACCAAGTATTAAACAAAGCGTAGTTGAATTGAGTCATTTCGGTACATATATAACAACTATTATACATACGCTTTGTGGACAATTCGTTCACATTTACACACCGTTGTGGTCATACGCTTCACTGGTCATTTGAAATGGACAAAGTACACACTGTACTAGTCATCGAAACGTCACATATAAACACTCATTGATTGTGTAACAAGAAAACTTTCATCACAGAAACTGGCTATTATTTAGTGATAACTTCACTATACAAAATGATAATACATCGCCCAACAAACACCTACTTTATTCACGGAAAGTACACTACTTTTGTTTCACCTCTTATGAATGGTTGAATATTACATGAAACACTGCACATGTAACATACGTAACAAGCTTGAGCGGTATCAACTACTCCACCAAACCAGTTCTTTTAGTGATAACAAAATACCGAATCTGATTGGTATAAATATGAGGAATGATAATGAAAAATGACCTGTTAGATATCGTGTAATGCAAATAAAGATGCAAATGTCCGGTATATGTTTTACTCATAACATTTCATGTGTAGATAATGTCCTTAAACTTTAGGCAGTAGAAACCACATAGGTTATTGTCAGATATATTGCAGTGTTTTGGCGCTGAGTGGTGTAAACAAATAACAGGTAAGTTGAATTTATATTTCGTATTAAAGTTAAATTCTGTTTGGTGCTCTTGTTTGACATTGCCGTAGTTTTTTGTCTATTTTTCTTCAAATCATACTTCCAGATATGTTTTCGGCTGCAAACTGACCAATATATAATAGATTATTATATTTAGAAAATCATTCGGAGAATGTGTACGTCATCATTTTCTTTTAATTGCTATTTTAGGGATGATTTTAACAAGTCCTAGTTTGACTTTCGTGTTTCTATATATATATACAAAAGAAAGAAAACAAGTTTAGACTATCGGATCTCCAGGAATAAAACTAGCTAAAGCGTAAGCAGTGAACTTTAAAACGTATCAGTTTACTATATCAAAATGTAGAAAATGTCGTTTATAAATAGTTGACTTTAAATATGATAAAAAAAAGAACACTAAGAGGAATCGGTAGCAGCGATTTAAACACTTGGAATATATATTTTCTTATTTATCTGTAAGTCTCCCGTGACCCTTACACGTGCATGTGGATTTTACAGACTGATTTAAAATCAGGATGGCTTTGGACTTGACAATTCATATTTGTAATTGTTATTTATGTGAAAGTATTAAGTCTCTATAAAGGCTCATCTGATCTTGTTCTTTGTTATTAAATTATTAGTGCTTTTCTGTATACATTATTACAAAATAGCTATGCTAGTATAAAGGTCGAACGACAGCCCCACTTTGAAAGATTTACTATCAACAAACAGCATTTTTAAGATTTTATGAAAAGTTTAACAAGATACTATTGGACTCTATTCAAACATGTCTCCTTTTATTTTAGTCTAAATTAAATTAAATGGCATAAAATAAACACCAAAACAAATCTTATCTCAAGGAAAACCAATTTTGACTGAACCACCATTAACATTGATTTTCAGGATGTCCAGGACCCGATGTGCCTTTAGTACAATGTATTCGGAAGAAACGAATGTCGACACAGAAACTGTCGTTGACCCTGTCAAATATCGCTGTCATTGTTTAAAATTTGAATTCATAATCAAATGTTTTAAAAGAAATGTTTTTAAAAACGGAATCTAAATTCCATTACCTGTAAGCTCATTTTTATGTCATGGTCATTAATCATAACTAGTCATTTTGAATCGTGAAAGATTCAATTTTATATTATATAAACATCGCCGTTTTTAGTTACACTACGCCCAAGAGATACATTTTATCGATGTGACCGAAATACTGATTTGGCCTACTGTCGATGAAGCAACGGATGCTTACTGTCAGCTACTCTGGTCTTATTCTCCTCGTACAATTCAAATGATCTCAGCTTATCTTATATCTTATATCTAATTTACATTTTCCGTATCTTAATTGGTTTGAAGCATATTGTTATGATTTAGACAGTAACGTATGTGAATGATATTGGTAATTCCAGTTATTGACCTTCACATCTTGTAGCTATTACACAGTCTAAATAAGTTTGAAAATTCAGAAATAGTTTTTTCAATAGTCATAAAACTAGCACGATATATAAATTTCGATATTCCATAATTATTGTATAGCCGAAAAACTGGAAAGACTGATGTACGCTTTGCTTATTTTGGTGCAAAAGCTTGGTATAAATGCTTTGTTTGCTGGCCAAATATGTTTTATACGCTTATTCACGTGTGAACGATTTTGCTGTGAATGCATGATCATGTTAATTTCATATTTTACTCCACAAAAAGAAACATAATAATTGGTGTTACAGTTATAATATGATGGCCTCTTGTTGCTTATACAGTTCATACATATTCGTAAAGATGACGTAATGATACAAATTATATGTTGAGTCATTTGTTTTGTAAGCAGCGAAATATGTTTTTTGGTAAATCATTAAAAAGGGGGAGCTATAATTTTAATTAATTGTATTCAAAATAGTGTATCGTGCAATGTTTGTGTTTTTTTTTCCTGTGATAAACATATGCGATTCATCTAATATGAGTACTCTATAGCATATATTGAAGACAAAGTTCTGGATCAAAACTGATTACACAACAAATTATAACAGAAATTGATATTGATTCTTTTCAAAGATAGTGTATAAAATAATTGTGGTACGACCATCTTATTCCATGCCCCGAAATATGTTTTTGCTTTTGAGAATATTAAAACCAGCTGACACTAGCTGACGAAAGCATCTTATTAAAAAAAAACACAACAACAAAAATAAGATTTAATGTTTTTATTTTGGTGTCTCGAACGAACGATAGTCTAAATGCTAGCGTTTGTTTGTAAACATTGACACGAGGTTGGCAGAAAGAAGTCTGCCAATATTTACATATAATCATTTGCGGTGAACTTAGTCACGTTCTACACTCAAGTTATTGAGAAATAAACAGACTTGCCAGCACTTAGGTTATCAATTCAGAAACAGTGGTAATTGTTAATATATAGTTACAAAACCGGTGCATTGTTCGATGTCAAACTTTAATCAATCTTTATGATTATAAATTACAGGAAGTCCTCGTTTTGTAGGGTATATATAACGTAATTTCAACTGATATAAACGTTATACATAAAGCAAGTTAACATTTGAAAGTTTTTTGATAATTCGAAATATGATTATATCAAACGTGCATGTGTAAACAATAAATGATAACATTATAATGAGGTTAATAATTTTGACATCAATATGTTGTTTTAGATTATAAAAGATTAACAATTTAAATATTACTTTAATAACGCTGGAAATATATATTTCAGTGAAACGTCAGATGACTTTTGACTATAGAGATAGCATGCTTTTCATTCTGATGAAACCATGTCCTTTTTACGAGAATGGGTCCTCGAACATATTCTAGTGTTCATTCTGGCACGTGTAATATGAACTATCAGTTGAAGCATACATTGACTGTCACAGCTTAATTGTAAACTTGTAATTGCATAGCAGGTCATAAAGGCCCCTTCCTATGATGTTATTTTATACATATGTTTCTACGCACTTCCAACATGGATTTTGAATCTGTTGACTTTTGGTATCACGGACGAGTCCTAGATTGATAAAATCGCCTTGTGGTACGGTTAAACTGATTTGTTTACTTTTGAGCATCGACTTAATTTCGTACTGCTGCTTATCATCTTTTTATATTTCAGAGTGGTTCACTTGTAAACTAAAATTCCCCGAGATTGACCGGATTGTTACATAATATTTCCCGGTACGTATTACCTGAAATAATAGTTTAAGAAAATGACCTGATGTAGTCAAAAACACTTTTCTACAGCAGCCCGCTGGTACAAAGGTATTGACATATTTCATCTGGTAAGAAATGAAGTGTTTGTAGCCGCATGCAATATATATTCCACGTCGGAAAGTGTTAGGTAAATATGTGGCAATGTTGCGACTAAAATAACAAGTTGTTTATTATCTGGCACTTTAAAGCTACCGTACTTTTGCTTTTAAGCTGCTATTATGGCTTTTTATTCTTTTGATCATAAAAACTAATGATAAATCCTAAATGGACGAAACCGCCATATATTTCAGTAAAAGGCTACCGTTGAATGTTTTTTCGGTATCGACAAACTGTATTTGGGATTGTTTCGTCCTTACTGCCTTTTGCTCACTACTTGAACTGTTGAATCGAAAATCTCTGAAAAATATAAATTAACATGTAGATTATTTTCTTTAAAGAAAATGGCAAGTCCGAAGGTTGGACAACATGAATAAAGGATGTATTGATATACCTATACATTCCCCGCTATGTTTAAATATAATTATATCGTAAGAATGTGTGACAAAATACGTTTTTAACTGAATACCATATAATAACAATCGAAAACTACACAATGAGACATTTTTGGCATGGTAAGCAAAATATATTAATCATTATTAGTCGTTTCCCTTGTATTGATATATCTATTTCCACGTCGGTTCCTGTGTTTGATTGACCTGTCATTGTGTGTTGCCCTTTGATCTATTTTATGATATATTAACCTATAGGACGTGTATGACATTGACACTATATATCCTTCAAAGTGCCGAGGATACTACTGATGGCGTTAATATCAGCTTTAAATGTAATGTTCCGATTATTGATATTATTAAAAATAGATAACACTGACTCTTTCTTCAAGATCGATGTTCTAGTAACTTATTAAGCGTATACGACGTAAAAATCAAATGCTGATGATTCTGGCTTTGAGAACGATTTCGAAATCGTAAGATCTTTGGTATACATGTATATGCATTACGAAATTGTAGGCATTCATATAAAGCATTTTTTGCCAAATTGAATAAATAACCCTGAATATCTTTATATTGTAATTGATGAGGCAAGGATCAGGTAAAAAAAAACATGAGGTTAGAAGAGTTTTATTAGATTGCCCAGTATTTACAAATTATAAGAGAAATCAAATTCCGAAGTTTGATACTGACATATCCGTACTCAGTAATAAGGTAATATATATATATTTGATCTAATTAAAATATCAAGCTGATGCAAATATAGATGAGAATCATTGGATACTCAAAATACTGAAGATTTACTTTTTCTTATAAAGGCACTGTCAACTGACAACTGGACTCCAGTCACGAAGGGTGCAGTACTATCAACACTCTCTATCACCCTGCGAGCTTCCGGAAAGAAGACATTCCTTACTTATTTGCCCTGCAATATCTCTCTTTTTATGGCCAGTTTCGAGACGAAACATCGCGCTTTCTCTCGCTGTAGGTCGGGAGTAATACACCCTTTCGATTATTACAACCATTCACAAAACATGCTTTGTGAAGGCGGGATGACGTGTACTAAAGTGGATTATTGTGGTCAATTATATATAAAATGTCCCTTTGTTCAGTGTTTAGCTCTTTCTACCGCACATTGCTGCATCATGAGGATTTGGAATTTAGGAAAAGGGAACCAGTTCATATTTTTTTATATCAAGATTTTGAAAAGTAAGATTAGCGAATACAGGATCACCTTGTTGTATAATTATACAGTTAAGTTAAAGAGAATCATTTAACTTTTCTGAGTGCCGTTGTTAAATACTTACACAGTGTTTACCAAATTATATATGATTTTTCTTTATGACAACCTCTGTGAAGACCAGGTACGGTTTATGGTCTGAATGATCAAACGCGTACGTCCGTAATCTGTCAAAGTACTGATCGATGATGGCTTGTTTCTCATCCTCCGTTCGGGAAACAGACAACCCCTCGTAAAGTACGTGTTGCATCCACGGGTAGACCGATGCGACTATTCTGCGGGAATATTCCAGTTTTTCTGTCTTGTCTGTAAAATAAGAAAATCATTGATATCTTTAAATTGTTTTTGTTTCAGAAGTAACAACTACTGATAATACTTTGCTAACGATTATATTTCGATGGAAGTGGTGCAATTTACACAAAAATGATGTTAAAGGCAGTTTTGAAATTATTGAATAAGCATTAAGCTTATATTTCTCATTGTGCTACATATGATACATATATCGATTTGGTACTTACTATTAGTTAGATAAATAAATGTAATGTGAAATGTAAATCACACGGAATTGCATCATGAACTTGCAGGGCAAATTGCTATTGACCTGATGTTATTTATAGTGTAGCCAATGCTTTGATTCCTAGATACAATGTAGTATACACACTATTGATATTTTGATCCTCCATAGATGTACTGCAACATTGTATATGCGTTTAAGCAATGTTCATTTCTCGATGTCCTGTTATGTACTAGCAATAATGCCATGTTTGTCTTCCTCTTAAACAAGAACATGTTATAATACGTTACAAACGATCCTGTATCAGTAAACCAATTAAAACAGTGTACTAATTGAAGATTTCTTCACCACATACCTACATACTGCAGTCCTCTCTATATTTTTAAATATTACTGGCTAATAATCTGACAGGAGAGTTAAAAAAGCATGCTCGCATCTACACAAAACGGCCCTTCTTTTCTTCGAATAACTTCCTCTTAATCAAAGACCTTAACATCACGTCATTGTAGTGATAATAATAATGTTAATGCGAGGGTCTATATACCGCTTTATCACAACCTAGTTCTTTGGTCGTCTCAAAACGGTTCCGACATATTATCCCTGGTTATAGGGCATTTGCAACCAGCCAATATCTTTATCAACTCCATGGGGAGCATGTAGCCAGTGCTACCATTTCTGCGCTCACAGCTAGCATTCAACAGCATAGCCCAATCATGTACTCATTTACAGCAATAATACTGTATATGTATATGCTACCGACTTTCTCAGTACTGTCTTCTATACTTAACGCATGTCAAATAATAAAATGTATGTATTCGCATGAGTTTATACAATGTTAACAATGTGCATGGGATATTCGGCAGTACAGTTTCGCAAAAGTATCATGCTTTTTTAAGTTTAAGAGCATTGAAATACTATAATTTGAATTCAGGTTGGCGAACATGTGTAACATGTTAGGATATCGACAACAGAACAAAGCTGTGTCAGGATTTCAGAAATTACAAATGTATGCGTTTAGTAATCGTTTCGTCAGAGAGCGACGTTCCTTAACAATAGTCATAAAATCTTATAACCATCATATACCCTGAAGATTCCTCAGATATTCGCAGCAGTTACTCGCTCCTAAACAGGGAAATATGATACTCTCGATATTACAAATATATCCAATTGGCATATTTCTGAACAATGTTTCTACTCATATTCGCTTTTGAATATTTTCCTCAACCCTACCTACCGCCATTTGTGTATGTTAATATCCTAGTATTCAAGGCACGTGTTGCCCATCCTTATGCTACCTGAGTGTAGCTCACCTTTGTTGACAATATCAAACGTTGGGTGATGCAGATAGTGTTTAATTAATTTCACAGACACAAGTTCCATTCCAAGTTCCCTTACTTCCGGTAGTGCACTGGTGAACGGTTCCTTGAATTCAGCGGGCGTTCTCAGATAGTCGCTATTGAAGTTAGTTGCAACGTACTCTTCCTTTAAGTATATAAGTCGTTTAAAAATACTATAAATATTTATTTAGAAAGGGAAAGGAAATTAATATATTTTGTTTTAACAAAAGCAACGCTCCTAAGTTTAAATGTTAAACACATTCTTAAACTAGCATTTCATGTTTAGTCTGCAGAAGAGTGTAAACGACACTGCAACACATTGCGGCCATTTAAGACTCACCAGGTGTAGAAAAATTAAAAGAACAGAAATCAATGTCAAAACATTTTGAAACATATATAGGAATATATCAGCATGAAAAGGTGCATATAGACTAAATAAAGTACAAGTTGTGGCAAGACCTGCGAGTATATAAATATGCCATACCACTAAACTGTTTTTGTCATTGGAGTATCTGTGATCTGAGGTGGTAATATGGCACGTGTCATACCACTAAACTGTTTCTGTCATTGGAGTTTATGTGACCTGAGGTGTTACTATGGCACGTGCCATACCACTAAACTGTTTCTGTCATTAGAGTACCTGTGACCTGAGGTGGTAATATGGCACGTGCCATACCACTAAACTGTTTGTGTCATTGGAGTATATGTGACCTGAGGTGTTAGTTTGGCACGTGCCATACCACTAAACTGTTTCTGTCATTAGAGTATCTGTGACCTGAGGTGGTAATATGGCACGTGCCATACCACTAAACTGTTTCTGTCATTAGAGTATCTGTGACCTGAGGTGGTAATATGGCACGTGCCATACCACTAAACTGTTTCTGTCATTAGAGTATCTGTGACCTGAGGTGGTAATATGGCACGTGCCATACCACTAAACTGTTTCTGTCATTGGAGTATATGTGACCTGAGGTGGTAGTATGGCACGTGCCATACCACTAAACTGTTTCTGTCATTAGAGTATCTGTGACCTGAGGTGGTAATATGGCACGTGCCATACCACTAAACTGTTTCTGTCATTAGAGTATCTGTGACCTGAGGTGGTAATATGGCACGTGCCATACCACTAAACTGTTTCTGTCATTGGAGTATATGTGACCTGAGGTGTTAGTATGGCACGTGCCATACCACTAAACTGTTTCTGTCATTAGAGTATCTGTGACCTGAGGTGGTAATATGGCACGTGCCATACCACTAAACTGTTTCTGTCATTGGAATATCTGTTACATGTGGTGGTAATATGGCACGTGTCATACCACTAAACTGTTTCTGTCATTGGAATATCTGTGACCTGAGGTGGTATTATGACACGTGTCATATTACTAAACTGTATCTGTCATTGGAGTATCTGTTACATCTGGTGGAATAATGGCACGTGCTATACCACTTGAAGAACTGTTTCTGCCACTGGAATATCTGCCACCTCGGGTGGTAGTATGACGCGTGCTATACCACTTAAACAACTGTTTCTGCCATGCAAGAATCTTTTACCTGGGGTGGTCATAAAGGCGAAACTACTGTACATTGTTATTCATCGGCACACACATTAAACAAAACAAACAGATACCTACATACGATCAGTGTCTTTTTACACAAAAAGTATCAAAATAACTTACATAAAAGGCCCTATTTTAAATGCAAAATCGTTTCAGCTATTTTTTTTACAAATCGTTAGCAAATAAATGAAAGATGGCAATTATTGATAGCGTCAAAACAACAACAGATACGACAAAGTGGCATCATTATAAGTAACGACATTTACAACTACTTGTGACTACTTTGTTCATATCTACAAATATATTTGCTGTAACACATCATAGAAGATACAATAAATATATTCGCTACTTACTTGCGTAATAACACATTCCGTTGCCATATCGGACACGAATCTCCCCAGGCTGAGGAGTCCCTTTTCTACAGTCATCGATTTATCGCCATTACCGTCTGAAGATATGTTCATCGTGATGAGAAATCCACCTGAAAGGCAGATCATGAAAAGTATGTAACTGGCAAAGATGTCAATTTAGGTATTATGAAAGTATGATTCAAAGCGTATGCTTCAATTCGTATGATGAACCCACACATAAAACTGCAATCTGTCATTTCGCGTTTAAAATTATATTTAGATCAATAATAATTAGCCCAAATTATAATGTTATATGAACAAAATAATCATAGCATTGGTTAGAAGATAGTTATTAGAATAACAAATAGAAAAATGGATGATAATATACTTCGTGCTAGACAAAAATCAACAGCCTACATCAGCCACCGGCAGAATCAACTATAATCGAGAAGGAAACAACTATAAAGAGTGAAGCTACAAGGGCTTCCTGGTAAATATGTCTGTAACCGATCTGCGTTCATACTGGCATGAACATTAACAATATACCGTTCAATCTTGAGATTTACATTCTAAATATTTAGTTATTAATGACCTAAAATTAGATATTCCCTTGTATCACATAATCGGCCTGTTATCCAGTGAATTCGCCAGTGTAAGACTTTTGCATATGTCACTAGTGTAATATACCCTGGAGAGGTGTTCATTAGCCGTGCCAGTCAGAAATCGATTGTGACGTCATACTATGGACAATGACGTGACGTCATCCATTGTGAATGCCGCAACAAAATGGCTGTCTCCGTTTGATGAAGCCCTCTACAATTTGGCTTTAAAATCAGTTATATGAAAGCCAATTAGTTACCACAACATGATTCAATTACCAGGTTTTAGTTCCCGTCCCCTTGAAATCACAAAAGACCTCCAATCATCTTTTGCCTGTTCTTTCATCAATCGGAGTTCAATGGCATCTGACTTATCAATGGATATTCCATTTTTGATTTGACAAACCCTGAAATTGATTGATAACATACGGATTTAAAAACATATTACTTTTTGGAAAGTTCTAAATATTATATTCTACAGATTTTGCATGATACAAACGATGAAACATAGTTATACATCAAAGATTAAAACTAATGTTTATATTCGACATCTATTAGAGGACATAACAGAATATGTATTGCTGACCGTGTGTGTACATAAAAATATTCTGAACTTTGAATGTGATAAAATAATTGCATAACGTCATATATATATGAGGAATTGTTGCTCTACGAACACAGCTTGACACGTAATCGAGATTGGCGCAAAACGTGAAAACGTTGTGGTTTTTGATGTTTTTTCAAATGTTATATTGCTTGCTGTTTTGCTTGGAAATGTCAAAATCATGTTAACGTTTAAATTGATAAGGGGGTTTGTTACACGTATAGCGAGGTTTGTTACACGTATAGCGAGCGAGGTTTGTTACATATATAACGAGGTTTGTTACACGTATAACGAGATTTGCTACATACATAACGAGGTCTGTTACACGTATAACGAGGTTTGTTACACGTATAACGAGGTTTGTTACATGTAAAATGAGGTTTGTTACACGTATAACGAGGTTTGTTAAACGTATAGCGATGTTTGTTACACGTATAACAAGTTTGTTTTACACGAATAGCGAGGTTTGTTACATGTATAACGAGGTTTGTTACACGTATAGCGAGGTTTGTTACACGTATAGCGAGGTTTGTTACACGTATACAGTAACATATTATACATCAAAGATTAAAACTAATGTTTATATTCGACATCTATTAGAGGACATAGCAGAATATGTATTGCTGACCGTGTGTGTACATAAAAGTATTCTGAACTTTGAATGTGATAAAATAATTGCATAACGTCATATATATATGAGGAATTGTTGCTCTACGAACACAGCTTGACACGTAATCGAGATTGGCGCAAAACGTGAAAAAGTTGTGATTTTTGATGTTTTTTTAAATGTTATCTTGCTTGCTGTTTTGCTTGGAAATGTCAAAATCATGTTAACGTTTAAATTGATAAGGGGGTTTGTTACACGTATAGCGAGGTTTGTTACACGTATAGCGAGCGAGGTTTGTTACACGTATAGCGAGGTTTGTTACACGTATAACGAGGTTTGTTACACGTATAACGAGGTTTGTTACACGTATAGCGAGGTTTGTTACATGTATAACGAGGTTTGTTACACGTACAGCGAGGTTTGTTACACGTATAACGAGGTTTGTTACACGTATAACGAGGTTTGTTACATGTACAACAAGGTTTGTTACACGTATAACGAGGTTTGTTACACGTATAGCGTGGTTTGTTACACGTATAGCGAGGTTTGTTACACGTATAACGAGTTTTTTACACGAATAGCGAGGTTAGTTACACGTTACATCTGGCTGTTTTATGTTGCTATTGAATCTTGCTATACACAAAAATAAAATCAAAAATATTCATTTTGGTATACATCTTTTTCACGATTTATTTTTAACATGCAACTGTAAAAACAGCTAGATCACCTGTTCCGACGTCCAGTCGCACTAATAGATTGTTTGAAGTAATTCTTACGTTTCTAGTAAATCACGTGACCATCATGAGAGACGACGTAAACACATCCTCGAAAAATCTTCCCACGTATGACGATCGCGTGTAAATTTATACAGTATGGCTTTCAGTACAAACAAATATTGGTCGGCTTATGGGTTAGTTAGTTATCAGGTTGCATCGTCCTTTCAACAGCTAAGTTCATTTATAGACGTGCCTCAATATGTGGTGTGTGTTCGTGCATGTGTATATGAGTGCAGGAGACAGTGTACCGATATGGTTTAAGTGTTAATGTTCATCTGATCATGTTATAACCTTCCAATGCTTTAAATGTTGCGAAGGCGTCATATAAACAATATAAGCATTGACCAATTATATACCATGCCATAAATGCAATAAATTGTAGAATGCTTTTCCAACTAGCAAGTCAATTTTACTATGAATTTGCTGTCCAACTTTAACCATGACAGTCGATTACGACCACAATCATAGATACACAATAAGAGTTATCTAAGTGCGTAAAATAATATCAGTTTTATGACTAACTGACCGTATTTCAAACGATATTCTTAAAACTTAATTATGTATGGTATGGCTTGATTTTATTACATTTTCGTGCAGATTATAGCGGAACGGAGATACATGTCTCTGTAGATTCGGGAAAAAAATATATATAGTGTCCCGGTAGATTCGGGAAAAGTATAAGTCTACGAATATTCGGTGTTCTTTTTAACAATGGCAATCATATATACAGGGACAAGAGCCTTATGACTAATTTACTGTATTTTAAGCGGTATTGTTAGAACTTAATACCGTCTGGTATTGCTTGATTTTTTAACTTGCAGATTCCGGGAGAGTATATGCCTATTGTATCCAACAACGTATTCTACTGAGCGGCTTATTTAAACCGGCAAACTGGCTTCGGCTAGGCAGCACTAACATACCGCCTCCAGCACGAACACATACACACCAGACTCCCCCCCCCCCCCCCCCCCCCACACACACACATTCACACTGAACACATGGAAGCACCGCCTTAAATGACCTTGGCTGCTAGTGGATGATAGACAAATGAAATAAAAAAACGCCAAACCATTTCTAATATTCACACATACAAAATGTATTGAAGTTTAAAGTTATTAGCAGCCTGTAAAAACTCCTAATTTTCGAAATAAATCTGTGCTATAAATCTAGTAATCATGCCATAAAATAAATATTTCCGAGTCAAAATTTTAACGAAAGAACAGAAAAAAACCCATATGCAGCCATTAGTTCATGCCAGCTTACCATTACGAAAGTAACTTCTAGTAAAATGAAAAAATCGTCATTAAACTAAATAAAATTAGGCTGATGAAATTGAAAAATACGTACTGTTTAGACAAATAATGTGTAGCTACAGAGGAAATCGCGAGGTCCAGGGAATTGTTAGGGAGACACTGTTCATACATAGTCCTGGGTATGATCACCGGGTAGACATTACCTCTGACCGTTAGTCCGGAATCCTGTCCGTCACCTGAATTGCAAGGTATTATACCAAGATTTTTAAAATCATAGCAGTGCCTCTTGGATAATCGTCAGTGAATTATCGCTGATCTATCT
>NW_018405487.1:159012-160908 GCF_002113885.1 Mizuhopecten yessoensis
TCGGACATTTAGTTCTGGTTTAAGATTATTATGTTTACCTATTATTTCATTGACTATCGCAAGGGACGCTTGTCCGTCTGCAGTTCCAAAATCTGCAATGTTGACTGGTTGGTCTTTCTGGGTTGCTAACCTCGAACTGATTATGTTTCCTGTATGAAAATAATTTATAACAGTTATGATCAGTTTTGAAGTATAAAAATGCTGTTATCGTTGAACGTGGTGTACTGTTATTAGGAATATTTTTCATATTTTACGTTTCATATAATAATATGTCTTTCTGTATTCTACCTGGTCAACAATGTCAGAATACTTCATAATCATTGCTAACATATTTTCGGAAAAGATACTCGTGTGTATGGCCAGTTGATCATATAAACCAACGATCCCTAAATGGCAAATGTAGGTTATGACTTGTCGTTAACGCATTTTCGTTGTCGAATAAGTTTGCAACCGTGTATGTATATACCTTATCTGTTCAACACACATTTACATGAAACTGGCAGCAGGGTGATTAATGCTGCATACGACAGTATATTATTGTATATAAGAATGGAACAGATAAAGCGAGATTCAAAAAGGTTTGATTATTATTTTCCCATCGTTTGCTAAGCCACCTTATACTGCAATCAAATTCGTTTATGATTATTGAAATAAGTTATATATCATTGCAGGGTCGAATATGTACAATATATTCCTGTTCAAAAATGTGTCCGACATTTAAGCAACATAATCAAACATCATCTTTTAAATATTGTTTATGTTCTTTGTATGAATTCGTTCACTTATATTGTAGATGATTATATCTTACTAAGATTTTTCAAAATTGCCTCCCGACTGAGATTGCCAACGTGGCCGTGGATAAGGTACATAGCGTCAACTCCTTCGCCAAACTTGGTCTCCATCTTCATTGTAGGGTAAAAGCTAAAAACGTAAGACAAGAAAACATATATCAATTAACATTTATTGAACAATATTTAACTTGCTACACCACTGGAATATCTGCCACCTCGGGTGGTAGTATGACGCGTGCTATACCACTTAAACAACTGTTTCTGCCATGCAAGAATCTTTTTCATAAAGGCGAAATTACTGTACATTGTTATGCATCGTCACACACATACACACACACAAGCACGCATGCACGACACACATGGGGGCACGTCCTTAAAAGACCTTTGATGTTAATAGAACGTTTAACAAACCTAAAACAAACAAACCTAAACCAAACTTGTTCGGTTCAAACATTAAACATGAATATGGATTGATGATGGGTAACTGTGGCTGGACATAATATTTGCATGTGAAATAAGCAATAAAGGCAATGTCAAAACTCTCGTGGCATATATCCATACGTACAGCATTTAGTGTTAGCTGGAAAAAAAATGTAGAGAATGTTTTTTACCAACAAGTAAAGGAAACTAAATGGAAGTTATTATGTAATCGTCACACTTTGTTTCTTGTTCTCGGAGGAATACATTTCATACATTCAGTCTTACCCAATTACGTAAACCATTACCTTTAAGTGCCGAAATCTTGAATACTTTTTATCAAGTTATAATCTAACGCATTATGAATTGAACATTTTGTGATAAATAAAACAGGGAAAATCAAAATTAACCGGTAATGAGTTAAGCACGTTCCTTGTGACATCACTATGGTCATAAATCAGAAACAATATTATGTTGTAACACCATTTACTCTTGTGTACATGATAATCGATTGTATATTGTATATTGTATATGCGGATGCAATTACTACATAAATATATAACGTAAAGCAAATATTTAGTTCGTATTCCGAAAGACTTTCCCAATGTGAACGTTTCGATAAACAACTTAAAACTGTGTATACAGTATACTAGTACCTCGACATGGTCACTGATGTTTTTGTAGCTGA
>NW_018405487.1:163814-177628 GCF_002113885.1 Mizuhopecten yessoensis
CCTCGCCAAGCCTGGGCAAATCAAAAACAAAAAACATACTTTCTTCCTCCGCAGAAGATCGTTAAATGCTGTGTTGATTATTTCATGGTATGATTAATGCTATAAAACGATGAAATACATATGAAAATGATCAGTAAATCAAAGAAAAAATGGTAAAAGATATCTGTATAAGACGAATAAAATCAAAGAAAATAAGTAAAGATCTTTAAGGCGTTTTTAATCAGTGAAAGTTCCTAACTATATTTGTTTCACACTATACGCCTCGTTTTCCAATACTCTTAAGTGTGTGTGTAAGAGTTTTCTCCCCTTGTCCATCATTGCGTAGTTTCATTGCGACTTGTTGAACGACTGTTTGATAACTGTCCTTGATAAAGTAGGCTTCGTGTTTTCTTTGTCTCAATGGAAAGTCTCCAAGTGAAAAAGAATGTTGATTTATACTAAAGTAGCCGTCAGCAGCTGTTCCTCACGAGTGTATAGATAGCTTCCCAATGCGACAGCAGCTGTGCCTAATGAGTTTGTAGATAGCTTCCCAATACAGTCTCTAGCTAATGGCCCGATTAGTATAATACAAGTGCTTCGTGAATATAGCATATTGAACATCAAATATGAAAACCGTTTATACATATTATTCAAATTAACCAGAAACTGAATAATTATATAGGTCTTTAACATTCGTTACAATATCGGGAGACGGAGAGGTACTCAGGGGACTTGCATAAGTCCGTGATTACACGCACTGGACACAATACAATCTCGTTTTAATTTTTGGTATAATTAATCATGATAACATAATATCATAATTATTTATTTATATTATCCATATATTATATTTTATTTTTATTTAATCGTAAACTTTTCCATAATCTTACGGGACAATTTTGGTTTGCATGGCTGTCTGGTCAAGTTCATTATTACTATTTTTAAAACGATCATTGTCTGCGCTGTAGCAGCTTCATTCCTCGAAGAATTTCCATCGATTTGAAACACTAATTAAGGACCATAATATCAGACAAGTTTCAATTGTGTTAGCAATACTCTGCTTGTTATATATATTTTTAATGAAAATTTTAATTAAGGGATGGGCTATTATGACCCTTACTCAACAACATATTCTTTATTATTTACTGCAATTCTGTACTGATATACCTAATCCTTTATTCCATTATTTGAATCCTCCATACACAGCATCCCTGAGTGCCCTCGGCATTTATTTTGTTGTAAGTACTTGTACAGTTTTATGATCAATTCCATAGTACATTTTTTAATATAAATTCATAAAAACTACATCTTTTTATGCCGTCTTAGATATGACTTATGCAGCACTGGGGATATGCCAATTATACAATTTGGAACTATATCTTTACGAACAGTTCTCAAGTTGATATCACAGTCATATATGTTAAACCTAGCTGATCACCACAAATTATCTGACCGCCTGGCACCCACTCGTTTCTGGAAATACTGCACCAACACAAGTATCAGGCATCAACACTACTTGTCATTCTCGTTAAGATATGTCCACACGGATTCCGACACCATTGGTATCGTACGATACATGCCATCAATCTAACAAGAGATGATAATTGAAAGTCAGTTATTCCTCTGAATGAATTGTCAGTGAACTGTCGCTCGATGAATCCTTTTTTAACGGTTCAGGACATCGACATTCTGGCATTAAAAGAAACCTGATTAGAATCAGATATCGCTTAGAAGGTAATATCAGTGCTAATACCAATATGATACAAGTTCATCAACACTGCTAAGCTCAACCAATCTGATTAAAAGCATCTGTTACATGGCTCCGCCTGAACATCTGAATGTGTCGCGGTCAGGGTCACGTTCAAGTGACCTTTAGATGAACCAATCAGAGGCCGCTGGCAAAAGTTTGCCAGCGAATCGGAACATCGTGGTTGATAGATAAATATCGAGGGGTATCGAACAGATAAGTTTTCCAAAACAAAAATGGCGGCCGGAACTGACGTTTCTACAACGCCAAGGAAAACGTACCCATTGGGTAATAATTGCGTAGGCAACACCGCCATACAGACAGACAGACAGACAGACGATCAATCTCAAATAACTTCAGAACTTTCGCATTATTCTCATCAATGTCCGCCATATTTGTTACAACTCCGAGCGCCCTTTTGAATGTTACAACTCCGAGCGCCCTTTTGAAAGAGGGTCTCTGATTGGTCAAAATTTAATGAGTATTTATAAATATAAAGGTTACCTGAACATGACCCTGACCGCGCACTGAGAAACACTAAACAACGAAAACATCAATTCTACGACTTAATCTTCCTAATTTTACCAGTAAACTTCAATTAGCATTGAATTTTACAAAACACACTCTAAATCATAAATTCATGACCTAACTTAATGACGTACCAGCTAAATAATCTATGCATGGGCTAACTTAATGATGTACAATCTAAATCATATTTGCATGGCCCATTTAAATTTAGAAACCATATCCAAGTTATCGGGACATGGACCAGTTTTCAGGAACAACAACCAATTTTCAGGGACAACAACCAATTTTCAGGATCATAACAATTCATTAAGATTGTGTCTTTGTTCCCGAAAACTGGTCATTGGCGCCTGAAAATTAAGTCGTTGTCCCGCTCACTCGCACAGCGGTATTCCCTTTGATGTAGCCGCGCTCCGGAGAAGCCCGTACAGGTGAGGCGGTCTCTAGTCCCTGCCCTGCTGGCCGTGTTGTCGGTATAGCTATGCAAAGACGGCCGCTCTAATTCAGTAATCAAAACGATATAATAACACAGGTCGATAGCACACTTATATTTACTTCGAATGAAATAAATAAAGACCAAGGAAATAATGCTTATTTTGTACTACGGCCAGGGTTAGGATCGAAATGAACGACCATTTGAGAATAATGCATAACCTTTACCGTATTGCTGAACTGGTACTTTGATACATCACTCCAGGGACACATGAAGCCAGTATATACGTCTCTGATCACTCATATAATAATCAAAGACACAATATGAACTCTCAATATTAACGATATTTAATAATGAACAATGAGTACGTCCCGATGTCGTATACAACTTAAATTACGTAAACTATATCCCCCGGCTCCGTTCGGTCCGAGGTACTAGTTGTCTAGTATGTATTGATTAACTCGTGCAAATGATGAACCGATTGTGTAAATGTTCATAAACGAACCACTATATATATATATATATATATATATGTTAAAACAGTTTACGTTCCTATTTTGCTTCATATACCTTTCAATCGTTTTTAATGTTGTTAATAGTTTTGTATTTTATATAATCCACTTAGTAAGGAGATTCCCAATCACCTGTCCTCTCAGCTTTTAATTTCTATTGTATTTAACATAAATGTATTTTATTCATATTTGTTTTTCTTAATCATAACTTATATAATTGTAATTAAATGGAACTTTATCTTTCCTGTACTGTCGTAATAATATCCCTTCTGAGTACATGTTTCATGTTATAATATTTAAGGTTTAACTTTCTATTTAGTTTAGGTTATCGGGTGATAAATAATCGGCGAAGCCGATAAAGAAGAAATAATTTATCCGGGTTCCATTGTAGTTATCACCCGATAACCTAACCTGAATAGAAAGTTAATCCTTGTTTCTATAGCCTTTTTCTTAACATAAAACGCGTCCTTTTATGTCATCAAAGTAAACGTGTATAAATGAAACTTCGAGTGATAATGACAATGATCTCCACAAAGGCTTTCATTAGAAAAAAAACAATTTAAGTTACGTACACTTATGTGTTTAAATTGAACGAAATTTTCGAAATATCTTGTTTCTTTATTCATTTAAAGCGAACTTTACCATTTCAGAAAGAAAATGTGCATCTGTATGTCAGTTATCAAAACTGTATAAAATAAAATGGAAAAAAAATAGAGCGGTATTCTTAACCAGAGACGTTATATTACAATATATACGACTTTGGTGTATAGTCTACACAGGTGCTCTCGTCTAACGAACCTGTGATTACTAAAATTTAGAACCTATGAAACATCTTATCTAAAAGGTAAAGCGTGATCCGGTGGTTAAATATATGAATTATCAGAATTAATATTGAATATTGTTTTACCTGTCTTCAGACAGAGACATATAAAGCCGTAAGTAGTATATACGTTTCCGCTTCAGGTCAACCATGACAATGAGAATAATATATAAACTAAAGGTATTTTGTTTTGGTTTCCTTTATATCATAACCAGAGACCTTCTATGTATTAACGTAATATATTAGGTATCAGTACATTTTATTCATAGTTACAGTAGTATTAGTAGTCATTATCAAATACATATATAGATAAAATATAACGCCGTGTGAATGGTGTAATTGATATACAATATGTGTTAAGATAAGTTCTGTGCACTGATCTTACACGAAAATGGCGCCGTTTCATTGGTTGATATACCTGTCAATCCGCTGTTGTTGATTGACAAGAACATCACGGGCCGTAGTTATCGTCACACTCTGGTGCATGTACTCGCAGTGACATTTTCTTTTTCTTTTTCTGTTTCCTTTGTACAATAAAAATAAACTTGAAAGTGACATTCGTTCTGAATTCTTTTTTAATTGGTGCAAGCATCCCATGCATACAATTTTATTATGAGAAAGTAGGTTTACTTTGTTTGTAATATATACTCGTGCATCGAAACCTTACATGTGGATATACATTGTATTGGACATTGTAGATGTATAAATAAAGCTGTTAGTCTGTTTACACTTTCTAACAAAGCATTGAAGGATAATGAAATTTTATCACTATTTATAAGCGTCAAGGAAAAATCATTAAACTAAGGAACTGTGACAATATATTATGAGAATTATCGCTGTTCATGTTAAAATATAATAGACAAAAGCAAACATTTATTTATAGGACTATGTTGCTAATACTGAAATACTTTTTTCCTGCTAACACAATGTTCAAATACTAAAGTGACATTTATACTGAATTTGAGGGTATAATTGTACAAGTATGTGCAAAATGTTGTTGAATGTATAGGTAAGTGGTTGTTATGACAAAAACATTTTGATATGATTGATTGTACATACGTGTGCATGTTTATATATTTGCAGGTAGGTTGGCCCAGTTAATTATTTCTATAACGAAGGAAATATCTTGTTATTTCATTATCTGATTAAGTAACCAGCATCCGTGGAGAAGTTGATTTGTACTTTTATTTTATAAATCTTAGTATACTGTAAAAGCATATATTTTCGTTGGGGTTAAATTTCGTTGTTTTGGTTTTGGGACAAGTTCGTGGGGATTATATTTCGTGGAATCAATATTTTCAAACCCAGTTTTTTCTGTTTGAAACCGGGATAATAAGACTAACCGTACATCGCCCGAGGTGATCACCTATCCACTCCAGTTGAAATTTTCACAACTCGCTTCCCCCCCAGTCAGTGGAAAACAATAGATCGACCATCTCTCTATGGTCATATAATTTAGTCTAGACAAACATGTGTGGTATTTATTGGCAATATACGTTGGAAATAATTAGGCCTACCGACATTTTATAACACAAATTTTGATAAGAAAACGAGCACGTATTTAATAAATATTCACGGTTACCTTGACACATCGTGTGAACAAAATCATGCCGATCTTAATATAAATATTATTCCAGAATGAAGACGTGTGTTGAAATCATTTAAGTAATAGATTGTCTGTTGCATTAGAAGTTTATTATCCCGTGTCTCCGTTGAAACAGTTTTAAAATCGGGGTATGCCGTCCTAACAGCATGGTGCCGGAAATCGATCGAAAGTTAACGTTATTGTCGTAAACAACTGACGACGACTGCTTTATTAACACTATACACCCTTTTCGTTGAATAGAATATTTGAATATTTTTAAAAAGGGAATACTTAGTGTGTTTTTGTTTTCGTTTCTTTACCAGTTGATTTCACCGTACGGCTTGCGAGGTGCAAACACGGACTTAGATAATCTTATTCCGTGGTACAAGTAAGACCCGGCGAGATAAACTCACTCGATGGGTATCGGTCAAATCCGTCATGCTCTAAAATTTACATATGAGAGCGATGTAACTGTGTTAAAAATAAAACGCTTGATTAACACGCTATTGTTATAAGTGTTTGACACTGTGCCTGTGACGATAACTACACCGTTTATCATGACTTGTGTCGAAATGTGAATTTCATATTTTCGCTTAGTGCTTAAAATTTCGTTGGGATGATATTTCGTGGTTTTCTTAAAATCACGAAATTAACGAAATTAAATCCCCAACGAAATATTATGCTTTTCAGTAATCTGTATTTAACGTTGGAATAGTGTCTCATAGGTCATCTTGGCCCGATATTAATTCTATTAATTTTGTTTTAACTTAAAACTTTAAATTGTGAATGGATATGTGACTAATGGTTAATATATATATTACAAGACATCCAATCGTCAGTAGCCTATAATTGGATGACAACACATTATCACCGTTGGTCATGCTGTGTACACAACCGCCAGTCGTGTCGTCGTTGAACAGCACTACTACGTGATCAGTTTCTGTGCCGGATTATATATATTGCAAAGTTACTGTACCGCTACGGTCCAAATATACGGAAATGTATCAGTAAAAATATTTACAAAATAACTTCAACATTGGTGTCTTCTGTGTGTGAATGTCAATAAAACGTATAGCATATTTTCGGTATTACCGTTTAATGACAAATCGACGACACTGTGTCGTCCTTATGTTAGGTCGAAAATTCAAATAAACAACAAAACACCGACAGTTACACATTTGATATTATTCAATACAGTACTTATTGATGTAATGCCACGGACTTAGATATAATTAAACATCTTGGTTCAATAATGAAAAGCATCTCGATCCACTCCTTAAGCCGGCTTAGGTGTGAAATTTGCGACAGGTACAAAATACTAAACACACCTGTGTCCAGTGCTACGTAACTACGTAACGATGATTTTGTAACGTACCTCGTCAAATATGATATAATTTTTCTATGTGAATGTGCAGTTAAGAATGATGACGTTTTTGATATAGCAGGCTATGAAAAAATAGTTTATCCAAGATCCTATTGCAAAGGCGGTGGTATTGTTATATTTTACAAATCAGAACTATCTGGTAAACTATCTTGTGTAGAAAATGTACATGATAGCATTATATGGTTGAAATTAGATACAAATGATTCGCAAATTGATAATATATATTTTGCGTTTTGTTACCTTCCCCCAGTAAATAGCGCTTTCTATGAAAGAAATGATTTTGATTTATTTCAGTGTCTTGAAGACACTGTGTCCAAATACAAATCAACTGATACTGTATATATCTTCGGTGATTTACATGTAAGAACTGGTAATAGAAATGATTATATTTCTGATGACCATTTACAGGATGGTATCGCCAAAGCATTGGGAAATTCGATTAAGTATACAGCTGATCCTGATTTACCAAAACGTCAAAATATAGATAGTTCTGTTAATACTTTTGAAGCTTATCGATTTATGCAAATCATCGGGTCTTCGTATCTTAAATGGACGCCACCCTAATGATGAGCAGAGAAGTTTCACATTTTATAACTCAAACGGCAGAAGCCTAATTGATTATTTGCTTGTTGATGTGTATAAATATGATATGTCTAGCGTACATAAATTTATCTCTGGTCAGTTCAATACTTTTTCTGACCATTCCCCGGTCTCTTTTCACTTGCATTTAAAATGTATTAATCCGAGTAACAAAACATCCCTTGATTTTGATAATGAAAAGACCCCATGTAAAACTGTCAAATGGAATAATACAAATACTGCTTTGGTCTTAGAGAGTCTCCAAGACAATATTGAACTGATCAACGATAAACTAGACGTGACTTTTGCTAGTCACGAGGATGTTAACAATTGTGTAAATGATATATGCAAGATTATAAATTATTGTTCTTTGCCATTTTGTGATGTGAGGGTAAACGCATCTATTAATGTAAATAGCGTAAAAATGTAAATCACCAAACCGATAAACCATGGATTACAGGAAATTGTAAAACATTGTATAATAAATATAAGCGGTCATTGTCAGAATTTAATCATTGTAAATCTGATGATAACCATCACATAGTAATCACTTCGAAACGTTCTTACAAGAAAATGGAGTTAAAGCTGAAACGTCAATACAAACGACACGAAGGTGACTTGCTGGAAATGTTAAAAAAATCGAACCCCAAGAAGTTCCACAAACTATTTAAAAGCAAATCAAGCCAATGGGCAAATTTCAATTTTATCAAACGAAGATTTTTATACTTATTTTAAAAATCTAACAATGAGTAATAATAGTGATGAAGATGACAGCGAACCTAATATCGACGAGGCCATCTACGATGAATTAGACAAAGATATTGATAAAGATGAAATATTAAAAGTCATAAACAATCTAAAACAAGAAAACGTTGCAGTGAGGACTTAATAATCAATGAAATTTGTATTAAAGGAAAAGATATTTTGTTGCCTTGTATGGAAAAATTGTTCAATGTGATTTTTAAGTCTGGGCATTTCCCAGAAGCATGGTGCAAAGCTTGTATTGTTCCAATTCACAAAAAGGGCAACTTAAATGACACCAATAATTATCGTGACATTTCGTTAGTTAGTTGTTTTGGAAATGTTTTTACGGGCGTTTTAAATACCAGCATATTAAATTGGGAAAACAATTATGGTATTCTAACTGACGCACAGTTTGGTTTCAGACCTGGAATGTCAACAACTGACGCCATTTTGGTTTTAACAACCCTTATAAATAAGTCCCTAAAAAGAAAAAGCGTTTGTCCTGCTGTTTTGTAGACTTTAAAAAAGCCTTTGATTTTGTTAATAGAAGCAAGTTATGGTGTAAAATGATCAATTGTGGTATCAGAGGTAAATTCCTTCAAATTTTGATTGGCCTATATAATAATGTTAAATCATGTGTAAAGTATAATCGAGTCCTAAGTGATAGTTTTTGCAACAAGATTGGACTTTTACAGGGCGAAGTACTGTCACCATTTTTATTTTCCTCATATGTTAATGATTTTGAGATCAATTTCATAAAAGACAATTGTCCAAGTGTAGAACTGCAACTTATAAACCTATTTTTGATCATGTATGCAGATGACATGGTGCTGCTTTCAGAAACACCAGAAGGTCTCAAATCTATGCTGGACTCCCTACAGGATTATTGTAACACATGGGATCTGGAAGTCAACATATCTAAAACCAAAACAGTTGTTTTTAGAAATGGTGGTAACTTACGAAATAATGAAACGTGGTCTTATAAAGATACAAACATTGATATCGTGGATGAATTCAAATATCTAGGTATGCTTTTTCATTATAATGGAAAATTTCTTAAACACAGAAGCATGTGGCTGATCAAGGAAGAAAGGCACTGTTCGCCTTAGCATCTTCGTTACGCAATTATTGTTTTAATATTGAAACTCAGTGTACTATTTTTGATTCTTATGTAAACAGTATTTTGTGCTATGCCTCAGAAATCTGGAGATTTCACAAAGCACCTGATGTAAATAAAGTTCATTTAAATTTTTGTAAAAAAATTCTAGGAGTCAGACAATGCACTAATAATGATCTGGTTTATTGTGAACTTGGTAGATTCCCCCATATAGTCCGAAGGAAACTGAGGATTTTTAAAAACTGGTTAAAAGTGAAATGTAGCGATAACTGTATATTAAAAGCTTGCTATGACGAGCGTATAAGTGGTAATGATGACTGGTTAATTAATATTAGGCAATAATTAGCTAGTATGGGTTTGGAGTATATCTTTGAGGAAAACTTACCTATTAATATTGCGGCAAAGATTATAGAACAAAGATTGTTCGATGTTTCACGACAAAGTATGTTAACAAATATTTCAAATTCTTCAAAGGGGTATTTATATCAACACCTGATAGACAATGTCGACTAACAGTTTTATTTGCGTAAGCCAATCCAATCGAAATTCAAGCGTCAAATTACTTGCTATAGACTGTCCTCTCACAGTTTAAATATTAAGGTCGGGAGGCGGAATAATATAAACCGTCATAATCGACTGTGTACTAGATGTAATTTAGGCGACATTGAAGATGAGTTTCATTTTATTCTCAAATGTCCATTTTATGAAAATCTAAGGTACATAAAGAAATATTATCGTTTAAGTCCGAGTGTGTTTAAGCTAACTCAACTATTAAGTACCAATAATGTAAAGAAACTTTTTAATCTTGGAAGATATTTACATTTGGCAACAAGTGTACGTAAAGAGTCACTCTCCTCTTAACATATGTCCATATGTTATTCTGTATTGTATTGCATAAAATGTTGTACTTATCTTGTAATATATGTATTATAACCATGAGTCAGTTGACTCGAGGTTAATAAAATAATCTAATCTAGTGCTTGATTGATAGGTTTTGCGTCGGCTTCACTACCGAGTAGTTCGGTCAATCACTGGTAAGTTGTACAGGTGTGAAAACCACGTGATTATGTGGATATCCAATGCAATAACCTGAATTGAATTAATAATGTTTAATAAGATACAATGTATCATAAACAAAATTAGAGCGGATACGTACGTATATACTGGTTTTATTCGTCTTTGATTAGAATTATGATAACGGAATAATTTCAGTATATATGTTGTTTCCATAATTTTGTAGAGATAGGGGTGCTGCCATGATATAAATGTAAATTAGAAATGATTTATAATACTTTGGCAGTGCGATCACATTACATTATTACCATGCTGATATGATATTTAAACATTATTAGCTGTATTCATGGATAATTACACTGGCACATGTAGTCACAGGTAAAGCATAGTTTCAGGTAGATTCAAGCATATCACACCTGCCGGTTTAAATAACAGATCTGTGCTCTAAGGGGATTAGAGGTGTGATCAAACACCACACAAGTTCTGTATTACCACTGTCATAATTATGCTGTTATGAGTTAATTGGAGATTCCCAGGTAAGACCCACAGGTAAGAAAACTGTACCTGGTAATCCAATTCAATTCAGTTTATTGCTTTGAATAGCCACATAATCACGTGGTTTTCACACCTGTATATTTTACCTGTGATTATCCGAACTACTCGGTAGTGAATCGGACGCAAAACCTATCAATCAAGCACTGGACACGGTGTGTTTAGTGTGATGTACCTGAACACAAATTTTACAACTAAGCCGGCTAAAGGAGTGGATCGAGATGCTTTTCATTATTGAACCAAGATGTTAAATTATTACTTGTGTATATTACATGTATATGGAGAGAAAAAGTTTCACCTCCATAATTCAATTATATTTTCGAGATAAATATAATCACGGACTTAGATTATCTAAGTCCTCGATATAACTTAGCATCGCATCAATAAGTACTGTATTGTATAATAATATTCAATATGTAACTGTCGGTATTTTGTTGTTTATTTGAATTGTCGACCTACAAAAAGGACGACACAGTGTAGTCAATTTGTCATTAAACGGTAATACCGAAAAGATGCTATACGTTTTATTGACACTCAAACACAGAAGACACCAACGTTGAAGTTATTTGGACTGTAACGGTACAGTAACTTTGCAATATATATAATCCTGCACAGAAACTGGTCACGTAGTAGTGCTGTTCAACGACGACATGATTGGCGTTTGTGTACACAGCAGGACAAAAGGTGATTACGTGTTGTCATCCAATTATAGGCTAGTGTCGATTGGATGTCTTTTGATATAAATTAACCCTTATAATAATAATTTATTTTATTAAAGAGTCACATATCCATTCACAATTTAAAGTTTCTAGTTGAAACAAAATTGATAGAATTAATAACCGGCCAAGTTGACCTATGAGACACTATTTCAACGTTAAATACAGATTACTGTAAAAGCATAATATTTCGTTGGGGATTTAATTTCGTTTATTTCGTGGTTTTAAGAAAACCATGAAATATAATCCCAACGAAATTTTAATTGCACGAAATAGAAACTAAGCGAAAATATGAAGTAAACTATTAATTTAATTACAAACCATGCTGTATTTACATTTAGACACAGGTCATGCTAATGTTTATTAAACTGTGTAGTTATCGTCACAGACACAGAGTTAAACACTGATAACTATAGGGTGTCAATCAAGCGTTTGTTACATCGCTCTTTGTATGTAGCATATAGCATGACGGATTTGACCGATACCCATAGTGTGAGTTTATCTCGCCGGGTCTTACCTGTACCTCGCAAGCAGTACGGTGACCATCGAGCGATGGTCGATCTATTGTTTTCCACTGACTGGGGTGAAGCGAGGTGTGAAAATTTTACCTGGAGTGGATGGGTGATCCACTCGGGCGATGTACGGTAAGTCTTATTGTCCAGGTGTCAAACATAAAATAACTGGGTTTGAAAATATTGATTCCACGAAATATTTTCCCCACCAACTTGTCCTAAAACCAAAACAACGAAATTTAACCCCCAACGAAAATATATGATTTTACAGTATACTATGATTTAAAAATTAAAGTACAAATCAACTTCTCCACGGTCGGTTGCTGGTTACTTAATCAGATAATGAAATAACAAAAAAATTCCTTTGTTATAGAAATAATTAACTGGGCCAACCTTCCTGCAAATACATAAACATGCACCCGTATGTACAATCAATCATATCAAAATGGTTTTTTCCTAACAACCACTTACCTATACATTCAACAACATTTTGCACATACTTGTACAATTATACCCTCTTGTCAAATACACCTTTTTATACATTACATACCAAGTCAACCCACTTTTTCACTAACATTTTATGCGAGGACCAGGCTGACTGCGCTAACTAAAACGAATTCAGTACAAATGTCACTTTAGTTTTTGAACATTGTGTTGATCAGGAAAAAAGTATTTCAGTATTAGCAAAATAGTCCTATAAATAAATATTTGCTTTTGTCTATTATATTTTAACATGAACACGGATAAATCTCATAAAACATTGTCACAGTTCCTTAGTTTAATGATTTTTCCTTGACGCTTATAAATAGTGATTACATTTAATTATCCTTCAATGATTAGTTAGAAAGTTAATACAGACCAACAGCTATATGTATGCATCTACAATTTCAACATACAAGGTTTCTATGCACGATTATACATTACAAACAAAGTAAACCTACTTTCTTATAATAAAATTGTATGCATGGGATGCTTGCACCAATCAAAAAAAAGAATTCAGAACGAATGTCACTTTCTTGTTTAAATAAATTGTACAACAGGAAACAGAAAAAGAAATACCAAATGTCACTGCGAGTACATGCACCAGAGTATGACGAGAATTACGGCCCGTGATGTTCTTGTCAATCAAACAACAGCGGAGCATCGACAAGAACATCAACCAATCACCGCGAGGGCCCACCTCTCTACCGCGCGTGATTGACAGGTATATCAACCAATGAAACGGCGCCATTTTCGTGTAAGATCAGTGCACAGAACTTATCTTAACACATATTGTATATCAATTACATCATTCACACGGCAATATATTTTATCTATATATGTATATGATAATGATTACTAATACTACTGGAACTATGAGTAAAATGTACTGATACCTAACATATTACGTTAATACAGAGAAGGTCTCTGGTTATGATATAAAGGAAACCAAAACAAAATACCTTTAGTTTATATATTATTCTCATTGTCATGGTTGACCTGAAGCGGAAACGTATATACTACTTACGGCTTTATATGTCTCTGTCTGAAGACAGGTAATACAATATTCAATATTAATTCTGATAATTCATATATTTAACAACCGGATCACGCTT
>NW_018405487.1:178344-221079 GCF_002113885.1 Mizuhopecten yessoensis
AAAAAAACCAAATATGAATAAAATACATTTATGTTAAATACAATAGAAATTAAAAGCTGAGAGGACAGGTGATCGGGAATCTCCTTACTAAGAGGATTATATAAATCACAAAACTATTAACAACATTAAAAACGATTGAAAGGTATATGAAGCAAAATAGGAACGTAAACTGTTTTAACATATATATATATATAGTGGTTCGTTTATGAACATTTACACAATCGGTTCATCATTTGCAAGAGTTGATCAATAAATACTGGACAACTAGTACCTCGGACCGAACGAAGCCGGGCGATATAGTTTACGTAATATAAGTTGTATACGACATCGGGACGTACGTTATCAAATATCGTTAATATTGAGAGTTCATATTGTGTCTTTGATTATTATATGAGTGATCAGAGACGTATATACTGGCTTCATGTGTCCCTGGAGTGATGTATCAAAGCACCAGTTCAGCAATACGGTAAAAGTTATGCACCATTCTCAAATGGTCGTTCATTTCGATCCTAACCCAGGCCGTAGTACAAAATAAGTATTATTTCCTTGGTCTTTATTTATTTCATTCGAAGTAAATATAAGTGTACTATCGACCTGTGTTATTATATCGTTTTGATTACTGAATTAGAGCGGCCGTCTTTGCATAGCTATACCGACAACACGGCCAGCAGGGCAGGGACTATAGACTGCCTCACCTGTACGGGCTTCGCCGGAGGGCGGCTACATCACAGGGAATACCGCTGTGCGAGTGAGCGGGACAACGACTTAATTTTCGGGCGCCAATGACCAGTTTTCGGGAACAAAGGCACAATCTTAATGAATTGTTATGTTCCAGAAAATTGGTTGTTGTCCCTGAAAATTGGTTGCTGTTCCTGAAAACTGGTCCATGTCCCGATATCTTGGATATGGTTTTTAAATTTAAATGGTGCTCCGCTAATTTAGAGAGTGTTTCCGTAATTTGGGCCATGCAATTATGATTTAGATTGAACATCATTAAGTTAGCCCATGCATAGATTATTTAGCTGGTACGTCATTAAGTTAGGTCATGAATTTATGATTTAGAGTGTGTTTTGTAAAATTCAATGCTAATTGAAGTTTACTGGTAAAATTGGGAAGATTAAGTCGTAGAATTGATTTTTTTCGTTGTTTAGTGTTTCTCAGTGGCGGCACACTCAGATGTTCAGGCGCAGTACGAAGTTAACGAAGCCATATAACATATGATTTTAATCATATTGAGACTCAACAAACGTGGTGGTGGGTTTGCTGTTCTGTCTAAGAAAGGCCACAGTGGGTTACATCTCTACGCAACTATGATGATGGATGTATACACTTTAAGCACAAGACATGTTCTCTCATTGCTGGTTGTAAACTATTTAGATTCAATATCATTTTAAGGCAAGCTCCTTCTAAACAAAACAGTTAAGAAGAAGTCGCTTACCCATAATTTCACAGGTGACGTATATTTCCACGTAGACGATCTATGTGATGTTAATGGTCATCAATTTTCTACCCAAGACCACACACTAGATTTGGTCATTACAAGGAAAAATAACTCGGTCATTCGAGGAATAACTTAAATGATGGATCGCTGTCTAGATGATGTTAAGGGGACACAATCTGGTGATCAAATTGCTTTGTAAGAAACACTGAATTGTAATAAGTCAGATCATACAAGAAACGGAGGTCTAGTAAGTTCACTTCTTATTCACTTCAAGAAGGCTTATGCGGAGAGAATCACTGCGTGTGATAAGGATCATCGGCATTTTTTTGTACTCACTTACAACAATATGGGGCATAAGCTAAAGACTTGGTACAGTTTAAATTAGTAGTTGACCTATTTTATGATTTATCTTATGTTGATATAATCACTCCAAAACATCTAAGATTACTCTCTACACATCAAGATTTGTCCAACCATAGGAACATGGTAGGCATGTTTTCTCCCCTCGAATGAAAAGTGTTTTTACAGTTTACACCGTGCGGTGGGAATCTTAACATGTCACGCCATTTTATTCGAACATTAATGTAAAAATTGTCATGTGGTTCACAGCAGGGGCGGATCCAAAATTGGTTCGGGGTGGGGTATGCAAATTATGCATGAACGATGAACACTTTAGTTGAAAACATTGGAATGTGATTTTAAAATAAAATCGAATAAAACCTTCTTTAACTGCAGCATTTGTGCCCTGTGTCTACGGACAACTGACGCTAACGGTACGGGGCCTGAATGTTGATGCACTGTGGAATGATGATATTCAGAGAATTATCTTGATAAAGTAAATGTTTTATGGCACCACCTTTAAATAGTTTAAGGTGTTTTAAGTGCCATATTTTGGTTATTCATTGATAAAATATATTGTCGTTTGTATGTTTCATAAAGTATGCTGTTGCCAGGTTCTCTTAGCAACATTCGTTATTTAAATAAATGACAATTATCAAACACACATCTTTGTTATTCCTTCATAACCAAACCGAGCCAACCGTGTAACGTATGACTCTCTGGTCTTAGTGAATATAAAAGGACAACATAAACATCTATATCATGTTTCGCTGACCTATCGTATTGATAATTTACTTCAGTACTCCACTTTTTGAAATTACTATCAATTAGTATCAACTATACAACATCTTTTGGAGGGTGGTTTGGAAGTGTAATAGTAATAAGTCTAACATGTATTCTGCACTCTCGTACAATGTGGATGATTTTAGTCATCGACGGAACGAGGAAAAAAATAATATCCTACAAACTGGTTTTGAGTAGAGGGATCAGACCAGTGCAATTTTGATAAAATGTTTGAAAATATGATTCATACATAAAATATAAAGCAGAGAAATGCTCTTACCTGTTAAATTTGTTAAACTCGACGTTGGTGGATGTAGATGATCAATTTGTGTGTGCGTATATCTTGTGTCGACAATCTGTTTCGCCTGTAATCGCCTGTATAAAAGCGTGCAGCTTTCCCTACCTTAAACCGGAATCATGAGTTTACTGCCAATAGATGTAGAGCGTTCAATCAAAAGAACATGCATGACTTCACATAGTAATGCATTTTTGAAAACGTGCACACTATCTGTCGTCAATAGACGTAACATAATACATTGTGTATATAAAGCTTAATTTCATATAGCTGATAGCTAATATCTATGGTTAAAACACAGCTATGATGTCATCCATTGCTGATTGCGTACTTTATCCAACAGAATTAATAGGCATCACCTTTAGCCGTCCATAAAGTACACAATGGAAAACATAGTAATATAATAAATGTGAAAATAAATATTTATTAAATGTAATAAGGACTCTAAATATCAACATTCTTAAAGTATATCCGGTATGTATATTCCCATAGTCAGATTTCCCATGCACTTTATTTTTCCCTTGAAAGTAGGTTTGAATCACGGAACACTCTTTTTACATGAAACATCCATATAAATGCATACATATTCAAAAACTTATACAACACAGTTTCCGCTAGTAATAATGGGATATCCGGCATCTGCATTAACCATATAAATTCATCTACAGAATTTTAAACCTGCGTCAGTTCGAAATATCAAAGTTTTACTTGCTACTCAAACAATGAACTATTAATATTAAATCCCTCTAAATGCCTATATTTTTAGACTCTGGTCTGTCCGTAGTTCATTCTAATATCTTCAATATAAGATTTGGAAATATGTAATATCAAAATTTTACTAAGTAACAACAAAAGCATTAATCTATACGTAAAAGTAAAAAGCAAAGATATCTGAGTCAGTTCTTGTCATCACAGTATGACATTGCTATCTAGTTCCGTGTTGTATCATACACAGAATTTCAATCATACAACCATTGCATTCACCATTCAATATTTGGCAATGTTATTCTTCCAAGCGGATATTCGTATATCAGCAAGTCATTTAAATTATGTAATAGTAGAAAGGGTATACATCAGGTTTTATTGATATGACATGATGAGTAATATAATTTTGATGAAAAACACTTAAAACGTCTTGTGATACCCTCTACACATCAGTAGAATTTTCCGGAACCTGTTGCTCATGTAACACATTCATTTTTTCAACTGCCTCCACTCTGTATAAATATATAGATATACTATATAAATGTGCATAAGTGTTTTGGTGCAAGTGCAAATCGGTGCAATGGTGAAGGAAAATGGTTATTTGGCAGGGTGCTTGGCACTTAAATTCTCCCACATACTCAAGACTTTTGGGTCCAATAAAAAGAATTAAACATCAAATTCATAAATGCTCAATCAATGTTCATATTCCTAGCATCCAGTATCCATTTGGGTGAACTGCAGTATGCCTGTCTTCTAATAATGTTTTTGTAGTTTATAATAATTATATGAATTTCTTCCTGCCTAGCCGCTCAAAAAAATGAATTAAAAAAATCAATATATCTAAAATGAAATTGAAAAATATTCTAGTATGCTTTAATATATTCATATTATAAAGATAAAGAGTGATAACCTGTTAAATCATTAGTACATGTATATATACTACATTAGTTCCATCATAGTAACATATATATTGTACTAAAATAGATGCATCACTGAGCCAAAATGATTTCATTTACTTGAATTTTTTATATAAACCTTTTAGATGTCTAATAAAGTTACCAACTTTTAGGGGAAAATTAGAAAGGAAAGAAAATCATAACTTAGACTTCGATTTATTTTTATCCATATTCATCAGGTGCATACTGGTGTAAATATATCCCCTCCCCCGCCCTCACACAAATTGCACAGTTGGGTATAAACACCTGTTGGTAAAATGGTATACAAATGAAATAAATTATGATTAATTAATGCAATTTAACATCTTATTCTTGTACACCATTATAAGCAATAAAAAACATATGTGTCCGTATTTAACTCTCGGGGAACTTTAAGTTACAACACTTCAGTGACGGATTTATATATGCTAGGGCAATGTGACCACCCACCAACTTATTTAGACCATTCACCTCTGGTCACATGGGATTCTGATTAGCTGTACCTAATCTTATTCACCTTGTGTGGGGGTTATCCAATGTCAATTAATCCAGCCCTTTCCTTAATCTGTTCAGCAGGTATACAGGTAAATTAGTACACAGTACACACCTACAGGTAAGATACTGTAGCTGTCCCTTGGTCAGAAAATGTTAGCTCCCAGGTCCAAGTTTATTTCACAGCAGTGCTCAACTCCACCAAGGTAAATTAATTTCTGCTTGAAGTTACCTCTAGAGCAAAATATATTTTCTTACTCACTCTTATAATGATATTTAAACTATTACTTTGATAATGTTTTTATTTCTTTATGAATAATCTATTCATCATAATCTATTCATAATGAGTTATGCAATATGTGATTTAGTTGGAGTATTGAACAACTATTTTCAAATATTGGCTCTGTCTCTCATTAGGTCCCTTCTTTCTGACCCCTAAAAGCAACCGTCTATTTACATAAAATTGAGAGCACTTTGCCCAAGGATGCTCTAAATTTGGTCTAAATCTTTTAACTTATGATACCAAAGGTGAAGAATTTTAATCATTTATTACTGTGTCCCCCACCCATATTGGACCTTGCCCCTCTGCCCTAGAAGAGAGGGGGCACATTCCCCCTTTAAATTGGGTCCCCCTTGCCAAAAGGTGCTCCATGCAAGATTTGGATAAAATCCCTCTAATGGTGCAGAAGAATGAGTTTATATATTTAAACCTCTTATTCCCCTTACTGGGCCCTGCCCCCACTGCACCCAGAGGGGCCACACCCTCGGTTTATACTAAACTGAGTCCCCTTTACCCAAGGATGCTCCAGGCCAAGTTTTGATAAAATCCCTCTAATAGTACAGAAAAAGAAAGAATCTTAACATTTAAACCTCAAAGTCCCCTATTGGGCCTTTACAACCCCTCTTCAACCAGACGGGTCACGTGCACCCTCTGTTTATAAAAAATTGAATGAACTTTGCCTAAGGATGCTCCAGGCCAAATTTGAATAAAATACCTTGAATAGTACAGAAGAAGGATTTTGAAGATTTAAACTTAAAATTCCCCTATTCACAGAGGCCTGCTCCTCTGCACCCGGAAAGACCACATCCTCTAGATCTGTTTAAACATAATTTAGTCCCCTTCCCTCTGGATGTTCTATTCCAAATTTGGATAAAATCCCTCCAATAATGCAGAAGGATTTTAAATATTTAAACCTCAAATTCCCCTATTTGGGCCCTGCTCCTCTGTACCCAGAAGGGCCACAACCTCCCTTTATACAAAATGTAGTCCCGTTTGCCTACGAATGCTCCAGGCCAATTTTAGTCAAAATCCATTAAGCTGTTCAGGACATGTAGCGTTTTAAAGGAAAAGTTGACAGATCACAGATGCTGCAGTAGGGCATAAGCTCACCATGTTTTATTGGACCAGGTGAGCTAAAAATCATTATAAAGATACTTTTATTTTCATCAAATTGTCAACGCAGAAATGAGTTTTGTATTAATAAAGTTCATAAAATTATCTAACTGCCTTCTTTTGTAAACAAGGCAAACCATAGTCTCCCACCGGTAATGATTTCTATATGTATCAAACAATACACTGTCAGGATGTAACTATACTGTTAAGAAAGTATCCTGATACATACTTCTTGCACTCTACCATCCCAAGATGTCCTTGTTCTCACAATCTAGCTACTCCAGGTGAAATAATACACAAGATATGCCCCGGACGAACTTTTTCAAAAGATAAGGTCAAAGGTCAAGTCATATGTCACAGTGACCTAATTCCCAAGATGGCCTGCGCAAACTTCCCGGACGGTAGGACGGAAAAATTGAAGGATGGACAGATGGATGGATTGCAAACCTATAGTCCCCCCAGGAACTGGTGGAGTACTAATAACATCAAACAAGAGACCGAAAGAGCCTGTATTGCTCACCTGAATATTTATGCCCAGCGATGGTATAAATAGCTATGGGTGGGGATCTCAATCATTTCAAAGTTATGAAGAATAAAGTCCCTAAGGGTGAAGCCAGATCTCAGGGTCCACTCTAACATATGATATTGTATTTTTCCTTAATGTCATATGGTTATGGGGTGGGGATCTCAACTGTCATATGATGCAACAATTTAGTCCCTAGGGGTAGGGCGGAACCCTAGAGTCATTAATCATATCATAATTGTTTTCGAATCCTGACGCCCATCAAACGTATATATGGTTATGGGGTTGGGATCTCAACAGTTTTACAGTTATGGCACATACGTTAAGTCCCCAGTGGTGAGGCCAGTTACAACGGTCAATCCTATCATAATTGTGTCCGTCTCGTGATGCCCAGCAAAAGTATATGACCAAATAACCCCTTTTTGCTTTTTGGCCACGCCCCTTAGCCCCCTGAGGTGTGTGTGTGTGGGGGGGGGGGGCAGCCCCTCAATTTGTACAATTTTGAATCTCTACCACCTACGAATGATCTTGGTCAAATTTGGTCAAATTCCAATAAGCGTTTAGAGGCACAGTTGTCTAGTGGTAGGACGCCAGGATCATGACCGAAGGGTTGCGGGTTTGAGTCACGTCACAGTGTTTTATCCTTGGACCAGATACTTTACTCAGCTTGTTCCAGTCTATTCAGCTGTAAATGAGTATGTGGTTGTGCAGTGCTAGAATTGTAGAATGCTAGCTGTGAACGCAGAAATGGCAGCACCGGCTGTATGTTCCCCAGGGAGTTGAGAAAAATATTGGCTGGTGGAAAAGGCCCTATAACCACAGATAATAATTTATGAACCGCCCTAACACGACCTACGAACTAGGTTGTGATAAAGCGGTAATAAGAACCCCAAACTATTATTATTATTATTATTGTTTGAAGAAATTGTTGACAGACGGACGCCGCGGTATGGCATAAGCTCATTTTGGTCCTCTTGACATCTGAGCACTTAATACTTATAAAGCTTGTGAAGTTTATTCTGCTCATATCAGTGATCATGAATGGAATGAACATGTATTTGTCTTAGGAATATCATGTTATCTTTACTTAAAATCAATACATGATTGTTGCAGTATTTATTACATGACCATTTTCATATCGTTATCAATTAATAGACTTGTAGTGAGGTGAATATGTGGTCATAAGAATTATATGAACCTGATAAAGGGATACTGACCTTCAACTCGGTCAATATCAGCTTCTCAGGTTCATCATATAACCAAATATCCACCCAAAAAAAAGTCCTTAGTTACTTTTTATCATTTAACAAGATGGAACATATGAAAATTGCACATTTGGAAGAGATCGAGCATTATGACGTTAAAATTGAAATGACATCATAAGTGAATAATATTAACCTGCTGGTTTTTTTTAAAATAGTAACATTTAATCAATATCACAAATTAGTAACCTCCACGTGATTACCTATGATCCTACAAATGAGATTGTAGGAAAATATGTGACATTTAATTTCACCCCATATTCACTCAAGACCCTGATATATCAGCCCAAGAGCCTGAGGGCTGATGTCGGGATCAAAGGTTGATTCTGGGTATGATATAAAAATGGCCATGTTTTAAACTATTTATGATATTCTTGTTAAGAATACAACAGAGATGTTTCAGATAATATTTCAAATTATTTTTGAACAAAATTTCAAATTTAATTAATAATAATTTCTCAATTTTATAATAAGTTTTTCCTGATTTTTTTGTTGTTAAGTGATCACCTAGCCTAATTATTCTATTTGCAAGTGTCTATAAACTTGGTCTCCATTAGAAGACCACGTACTTGTTTTGTAATCAGGCGCAATATAAACTAGAATACAGATTAAAATCTGGATAGTTAGCCAGGTTGATACAGACTGTGATGTCACCGGGCTGATACAAGTAAATTATTACATTTATTACACACCTGACTGACACATTTGGGAGGGAAGGGTTATATCGCATGAGTAAAATTGATTGTATTCTTAACAAGAATTCAGAAATAATGTTGAAACAGACTCTCTACAAACCGGAACCCTCTACAATTCGGAATTCTCTACAAACCACCCAAATAATATGGTCCCTCTAGTGTTTGGTCTAAACAGAGTCCACTTATCATCAATATCCAGTCACATTTCATTAAGGTATTGTGCAGATTCAATCCAATGTATCAAGAGTATGATAATTAATTATGCATATAATCTGCTGAACTTTAAAATCAGCCTTTTCTTTTCTATAATATAGAATATTGACCAAGTTCCAAAAAAATCCGGACATAATATTAGTTCGCTTAATAATTATGTGTATATATCGCTGAACTTCAAAGTCAGCCTCAGTCTTTGTATATTGTACATGATTTCAAAGTTTGATAACATTTGAATGACATTTAAGAAAATTAGCTTGTGGAAATTAGGGATGCCAATTGATTATGAACAGATTTTGCTGAAATTCAAATTTATTCTTTGTTTGTTGATAATACAAATATTGACAAAGTTTTATCAAAATCCTGTCATGGTTGTTGTGCAGAAAACTTAAACCATCAACCAATCAGAGGACATAATGCTAATTAATAATGCACAAAATTTGCTCAGCTTTAAACTTGCTCAGTCTTTGTAAATTGTACATACTTAACAAGATTCATTAAAATCCAACAACATTTAGCCACAAACACCCCATCAAGGTTTTGATGGACATTAGATAATATATTATAATTTCTGTAACCTTTACCTTTAGGCAGCATTTTCACCAGGCTCTCCAAGTTATGATTATTTTTTTGTCATACAGTGTGACATATTGGGACTGATTTGAACTTGATTGATGTTAAACTGAACACTATATCGATTGATTCCTCTCGATTGGTTTGGTTTAATTTTGTTTAACTTCCTATTAATAGCTAAGGTGCATGTATGCAGGAGACAGGGTATGTTGGCGTGCTTCCTCTGGAACTTTATTATTACCGGTAATGATGTTAACTTATATTTGTAATGCTACAGATTTTCACTGCGAACGAATAATCTTGGTTTTCAAAATTCTGTGCACTCATTTTTTTTTCTTGAAAATCATGTAGTCATTACATGTGTGTTACAAGATGAAAATCTTGATAGCTTTCTTAAACACAGACAAAATCACTATAAGATTGATGCTTTATAATGTTGCGGCATTAGACTTGGTCAATCACCAGGAAGCAGGAAGCTCCTTTGGTTAAGATTGTCATGTCTAAGAGTTTGGAGGTCATAGGTTTGAATCTTGGTCTGGTGGCAATACCCAGATAAGTATCTTGTGTTCATGTCCTCAGAGTCAAAGACTATGGGAGGAATGTATTTAAGCGGAACTGGAGTAGGTAGATCGCTGGCAACCAGTTATTAGCTCAATTAATCAGAGTGCCATCTAGAGTTCAGAAATCCAGGTTGAAATCCCAGACCGACCTTATCGAATCTGCTGAAATAGGTTGAATGTACTGACTATTGGTCAAATGAGTCTGAAATTCGGTTAATAACTAATATTAATAGTGATAAAAAAAATAACCCTCTATAATAATTATATGCTTGATAGTCGAAGCATATTATGTTTATTATATAAGGGACCCGATAATTTGCAACAGCTATAGTTTGACCTAAACTAAGGTGTTCAGAGTAATTATACATATTTAAGTGTTTTAGATTGACGATTTAGGAAACTCTGAACACCTTAGTTTATGACCAGATATAGCAGGTAGCCGTAGCTAATTATCAGGTGCCTGTGCTGTGGTATGGGAATTAACATAAAAAAATGTATGGGCCTATATGATTATGGTATCACAATCTTTCTAGGGGGACAGGGACGGAGCGAAACGGAACGATTAGGGTAGAGAGGATTTAACATGAAACGAAGCAGAACGAAACGAAGAAAAACAGTTTGCGACGGAAACGGAACGAATTGAATCTTGAGAACGAAATGAAATGAAAACGCGAATGAAATGGAATGAAACGGAATGAAAACGCAAAATCTGTCAACTGAAACGCTGACACCCCTGTACGTCGTATCGCCATTACTACTTCCGTTTACAGTCAAGTCATGTCATCGGTGTGGTATATTGCACATGATGGTCAACTCAGCTACCAGTCCAACAAGTTCAACAAATCATATTGCTCTATTTTAACAAAACTGCTCACATGTCCATTGCGTTGTTTCGCTAACGCGACCAGTCATTCGTCTCTATTTATAATAGAGCTGTTATAACAACATTTAAGTTACATTCGGTTCGTATAAAGGTGCACAGACGTATAATTAATATACCTATATATTTGTTAGCGTGCAAGGACTATTACATTGCAGAAACTGGAAATGAATTACGAGCCCGGGTCCGAGTTCATAAATAACATATACAAACTCCAGAATACCGAACAATTGAATTAAGCGAACATCTAGATGAATGTGGACACAAGAAATTTCATCTATTTCCTTTTTATACAATGTACATGTACACACATACCACACTAGAACTAAAACAAAATTGAACAGTCTTTTATAGACATTATCTCCCTTTGTAGGTTATGACGCCATCATACATATGCCGTCATGAATCATTGTTACTATGTTACTAAGCATCTGACGAGTTAAACGAAAGCGCTAATGCTTAGAAACACATCGTTGTTTGTCTCTTTTTTTCTTTATTTTAGACCGGACAATGTTAAAATACTCTGTTTTTCATACAATATACCTATATACATATATATCAGAATGTAAATGTAATATGAAATAGGCACTGCCTATAAGCGAACGCACATAGTTCAGTAACTTTTGTGATGATAGTGTAGATCTCTGGCGCCTGCAGCGCCCCAGCTTAGAACTTTATGGTAACAAAACGAACAGAATCCCTCCTTAGGACATACGTGCGCTGAATATTATTCCATGAAAAGGGAATGAATGGTAGTTTAGAACAATGCATTTTAATTAAAAAAAACTGTCAAATAGTCCATGTAGGCCTTGTTGTTGTTGTTACTTATTTACTATTACTTTAACACCCTAGTCAATATATTAAATTTTCTCAAGACAAAATTAAAGAAATATGATCTACTTTGCATAGGAAATATTAAGTAGTATTGCAAGGCAATCCATATACCCTCATGGCTACCGGTGAGAATTTTTATACACAAACAAAACATTTATGTCAGGAAGCATATAGGTCACAGTGAGGTCATAGTGACCTACTCACTCCGCCATCCCAAGATGTCATTGTTCACCAAATCTGGTTACTCCAGGTGAAATAGCATATGCCCCGTGCAACAATTTTCAAAGGTAAAGATCAAAGGTCAAGATACGTCACAGTGACCTAAATCTTGCATTCCTCACTCTGCCATCCAACGATGTACTGATACACTAAATCTGGTTACTCCATGTGAAATATTAAAGAAGATATGCCCCAGTCTAACTTTGTCAAAGTTTAAGGTAAAATGTCAAAGCATATAGGACACAGTGAGGTCAGTTCATGGCAATCTACATGTTTGCTTAAATTGCCAAGCCCAATGCCCCAGGCTTGTAAAAAATGTCAATGTTGACTTTGAAATATAAGTTGGGCTTGTATTTGTTTTTTCGAAACAACCTTCAAACTATAGTTCACTTATTATTGTGTTGTATATCTCGGCCATATATGATCCTTTGAAGGGGCTAGAACAGACCTGCAGAAAACTTTTGTAGTTGTCTATGGATTGCCAGTAGGTGTTTTTCATTAAAGGACACTGATTTCAACCATTTCAATATTATTAGGTCACCATGCTGAAGTGACAGAGGACCCTAGTAATAATCAAAGTCAGTATGAGTGTATTAATCTTTTCATAACTTGCAAAGAGCATGGTAATTTCTAAGTACACACAGACAAACAATATAGGACTGATGATGTTACAACATCTCTCATTTACAATATTTACCTGGTCTATAAGTGACTTGCAAATACGATAAAATTAGTTCAAAGATGGCTCTAAATCAGTATAAAGTAGTTATGAAAGATGATTCTAAATCAATATTAAGTAATTAAATATAATTATGGTTCCCATTTTGCCACTCGAAACAAGCATTCAATTTCTCAATATTCCAATATTGGAGAAGCAATGGCTGCAATATACATTCCTTTTCAATAATTAAATAATAAAACAATTTAATCATTTACATTTAATTGAAAGAAAGCTGTATATTGTAAACATATTTTGAACTTAAAGCATGATACCACTGTACCAGTATCTTGCGAAGCCAGATGCTGCAATAAAAAATAAACAGGACACGGGGGTAATGCAATAACAATTTCAGATATAGCGACTGAGGACCTCTCCTTCCATGAAGAGGGTTTCATTCTAGTATACCTGGATTTAAATAAGAAGATTGTTGAAATTTCAGCCAATTTGCCCTCTTTGGACCCTTCCTTCGGGCCCTAGGGAAGGGATAGGTTCTTATTTTTCATACCATCAACATTCAAATTAAATGAATGACAAGCTTCTAAATAACTTGCAGGCAAAACTTCGAACAATTTCACGCTGACGCCTACGCCGGGAGTAACGCTATAGCTCTATGTTCTGCGAACAGGTGAGATAAAAATAAGATTGCACATATATACTGGTAGATGCAATTCAAATCTGTACATAAGGTTATTCAGAACAAGTTATCACGGTTCTTCCCAGTTGAATCTCTATGTTTACTTGTAGTTGGCAGGGGAAACCCCTTAAATCCCAATAATAATAACCTTCATATAACATATTTCAATTTTAGATATCTCATATAGCAGTATTTAGTTATCGAAATGGTGAAATGATAGCATGTTTTTTAATGTTAAATATTTTTAATGTTTAAATATTTCAATATTTTTACAATGTATATCCTAAATCTCTAAGATAGGATTTCTCAAAACTATTTACAGTGTAGGAAATGCTGACATGGATGTTTATAAAGTAATAGCCTGGCTAGAAGCTATTACTGTACATACAATATGGCACAGTAGATTTTAGGCTTGTATTGCCATACAATGCTATTTCCCGAGATGCTGACCAGAAACTCTCAAGTTTGGGTCTTCCTTAAAAGCGTCTTCAACCGACAACAAGCGTCTTGAAGTGACAACAAGCGTCTTAAAAATACCGAATAAAGTAAGCGACATCAGAAGATACATTTGTATGTTGCTAACATGATTATAATACACCTCTATACCAAATACCGAGTTATGATGAATATAATCTTACGATCGGCGGCGTGGCACGTGTGTGTACAAACCTGTACAGTTAAGAAAACATCTCCAGAAAATATCTTTAAAACAATACTTACTTAAGTGGGCGACATAAGAGGACAGGTCATTCATTAGATTTGTATTGGTATATATTCCAAATTTCAGCTAGATGTTTGAAAACAATTACCGAGTTTTGATGAATTGAATTTTCACGATCGTCGGCGTGGCACACGTGTGTGAGTAGAACTCTAGAGAACCTGAAGATCCTGAAAATCTCTCCCTATTTTTGTTCTCAATATATTTAAATGATTTAGAATATTTTTTTATGCAAAATAATGTTGACCAACTCCATTATATTGAGAATTTATTTCAAGATCGCATGGGTATATTTGTTAAATTATTTATTCTGCTATATGCAGATGGCACAGTTGTTATGTCAGAAACAGCTAAAGGTCTACAGAATACTTTCCGTGAATTTGAAACATACTGTTCTATTTGGAAACTTAAAGTTAATCTCAATAAAACTGAAGTTGTTATCTTTGAAAAAAGAAAACGTAATGCACAAAATATTCGTTTTATTCTTTTTGGTGAAGATTTGCAAACACATGACAGTTACTTTTTACAAGTTTTTTTCTTGCTTTACAGAAACTGCCATTATAATGAAACGGCAGTCCTAGAAACGTCTAGGACTGCTGTTTCATTATAATGGCAGTTTCTGTAAAGCAAGAAAAAGGCTTGTTGAACAGGCTCAAAAAGCAATGTATGCATTATATAAAAAAAAACAAGAAATATTATTTTTCCAATTGACCTACAATTAAAATTGTTTGATGGATTGATATCCCCAATCCTTTTGTACTCCTCAGAAATGTGGGGGTTTGAAAAACCAATATGATTGAGAAATTACATGTACAGTTTTGTAAAAGAATCTTAAACATACGTAACTCCACAGCAAATATAATGGTATATGGTGAAACGGGTAGGTACCCTCTGAATATTGAAATTAAATCTAGAATGATAATGTTTTGGTATAAACTAATTACAGGTGAAACTAAATTGTCTAGTATAATGTACAAGCTTATGCTGAATTTACATGAACATGATTTCGCTGATTTTAGATGGATTTCATATATTAAGAATCTTTTCAATTGCACGAGACTAAGTTATGTATGGTTACAACAAAAAACTTGCACTATGAATAAAAATTACCTTAGGGTAAGTTTTAAAACTATTCTGTATGACCAATTTATACAACAATGGTATACTGATATTGAACATTCTTCCCGGGGTCAAACATATGCAATATTTAAACATCAATTTCAGATTAAAAAATGCTTAACTATGTCCAAACAAAAAGATAGAATAACTATCTGTAAGTTCAGAACCAGTAATATATCTCTGCCTATAGAGACTGGGCGATGGACTAGAACACCACGTGAGTATCATTATTTGTGTATATGTTCAAATGTTTATGTAAGTCAAATCCGCAGAAGATATATACCTATTTATTATACCTCTAATCCATCTGTTCATAAAATGAAAGGATTAATATCAATATGTAATGTCAGAATATAATCAAATATATCGCTGTTCGTACAATTACTAGAAAGACAATTAAAAAATAATATGTGAATTTCACTCATCAAACTGTAAACTTTTGTATACATATAGATATTACTGATCATTTTGTTAAACTTAACACAATTGTATTGCATAATGAGGGTGGTTACAGCTAGCTTATCATGGTTTGTTTGTTATCTGTCTATTACAGTATTGTATGATGGGATTGTAACACTGTCTATTATACCTTTAAAATATTATATGGTATGATGACTATTATGCCATGGTATGATTGCACTGTATGGTGTGGTATACTATCTATAATATATGTAGCATGGAGTGCGAGTAATATATGTGTAATACTGTAACAACATTATTGTAGGATTGTACTGTAAGATGGATGCAACAGTGCCTGCTATACCACTGTGTGAACGCACGGTATGTGTGAATGCAATGCTATGTATATACCATCGTAATAGTATTATAAAATGAGTGTAATAATGTATATCACAGTGTATGATGAGTTTCATTGTATGAGCAGTGCGTTATATTGTCTATTATAATAAGGTGTGATAGTGCAGTGTAATATTGTGTTTATCATTGTATGAGGAGTGTAATAGTTTCCACTGTATTATTGTACGCTAGCATAGTAAGATAAGTGCTTTACGGTCAACCATATCATTGTTATATTGTACTTTATGATGACCTCTTGTTGCGCACAATAGTGTCACTGAGTGATAATAAAAATCTCTGAATTTCTGATATTACCTCTAAAATTAATCTATAAAGTAAGCGACATCAAAAGGTGTTATTCTACAGGACTCGGTTTCAGAATACTTTCAGTTAGTAATAAACCTATACACACCAGTAAATAACAGCAACACTTTTTATCGAATCCGTTGTTTATACACATTATAAAACCCTATACAAATTTAGGGTATAAAAAAACGGTACCCTTAATTTGTATAAGGTTTTAGAATGTGTATAAACACCGGATAAAAAGTGTTGCTGTTATCTACTGTTGTGTATAAGTTAATTACTAACCGAAAAAAAATGAATTTTTACGACCGGTGGAGTCGCACACGTGTATAAAGAAATGTACAGATCGTGAAGCGTTTTCAAACTATACCTCTAAAATTTATCTAAAAAGTAATCAACATCTATGTTATTTATATGACTATAACACACTTAATTAGATTCACAAAACTAATACATCAATAGGTTTAAAGCTTTTAAGGGTGCGTCAGTCATGAAATACTTAGATTTGCTCAAGTTAATCTGAACGATTTTAGGTTCTGAAAACAAATCTGACGTGTTCACAGCTGCACAGCTTTTAGATTACCTCCAATACAATACAGTCAAAACCTGCCCTACTACATTTTATGCAATTTTGTGAATTATACACTAATCCTTCACACCTGTATATATCTCTATGCGTACGGCTATGAATGCAAATAACATATTAACGCAATGCTCGTCCTAGGAGTTGTTTACAAACTAAAAACTCAAATATGTAAACACCTCACAAACGTGATATTTTTCAATAACAATTATTTATCTTGACTAGACTTAATCTCTGAGGACGTGTTGCGTCAATAGTGCAATGTTGGTGTTTGCGACCAGGTATCTCAATTACCTCTAAGGTAGCAGTATACTGTAGAAATGGCCCGACTCTGATAAACAAGGCACATGTCGAGGAAATGTAAACACAGCGGATTTACCCTACACAACACATGTATACATGTAGATATATTTGTAAACTGCATTACATTTACAATACATATAAAGTACTGAGAAGTGTATAAACCTCTTTTTTCTATGTATGTCAATTGTGTGAAAACCATGGTTACCACATCAAAAATTACCAAAAAATGGCAAAAATTGCTATTTTTAACCCAAAATTTGACCCCCGCAACTAGTATTTTTTTTCCTAAGCTCTGTCTGAAATTAAAGATTACCTACCTGGTTGCAGAATTATCTTGGTCCTAGTAAAGTTGTAAAACTTGATTTTTTGCAATTTTGCGTCGTGTGCTGTTGTCAAAATTTTACCTCCTGTAAAGCTAGCCTTTCATGTGTACGCACCCTCTAGGATTATGGCCAAAATTTTATTCTCGAACCAAACAAATCTTCTTTCTTTTTTACAAATGTGAAGCTCACATAGCCCACTTCATCATGCTTATACCAATTTTAGTACAGTTTTATTTTTATATTTTTTTACATATCATTATACAGGGGTTAGCCATTTAACAAAGATATCACCCATGACCACAACCCTCTACTGTATACTGCTACCTAAGTGTTTGTAACCAGGTATCTCAGTGGTCTATAGTGAGCGTTTGTAAATGATTATCTCAGTGGTCTATAGTAAGTTTTTGTGTCAAGGTATCTCAGTGAACTATATTTTTTGTAATCAGGTATCTCAGTTATCCATAGGTAGTGCGTCTGTTCCTGTTCATGACTGGGGAAATGTAAATCAGTGAACTATAGTTAGAGTTTGTGAACAGATATATAAATGATTTATAGGTAGAGTTTGCGACCACATATCTGACTGGATTATGCATGTGGTTGAAAATTGATTAAAACATTTGATATAATTTAATCATTTAAAAATCATGGCAATGTATTTTTCTTAACATAACAACCTCCCAGCAATTGGCCTGCCGCCTTATTACACATAAATGAGTAACGAATCCGCTTCTACTTCCCACCTTGAATACAGGGGATCAATTCGTTACAAATGTCTGAAATACACCTTATGCTATGCTGATGGGTCACAGCATTATGTGTCCTGTGACCCATATCAGTATAGCATATGTGTATTTCAGACATTTGTAACGAACCCCTGTGATTGAACCACCTGAATTGAAGCAAATCGCACCTGGGTGGGGAGGGGGACGGGGGAGTCATGTTGTGACACAGACGCGAACTAACAAATTAGGCTACGCATACTTACTTAAAACCCTCACATGCGCGTACATACATGTATCTCTGGCGGCTCATCAGCATTGTCGTTGATAAACAAAGACTCTTCGTCTGACCGGTTCTCCTTTGCATTGAAGTGACTAGACTTGCGCAGGCCTAGCCTTCGCGAAGCCGCAGATGTTTTCTTGTTGAAAGCGTGACAAACACATATTGAAATTGGTAGACCTTTGAGTCAAACATGAAACTTGTCTGTGATGAGGTCAAAGCTGGTAAAATGCACTCCAAACTTTTATATATCATTTGATATCGGATAGACAATGTTTCCTCTCGCGTTCGGTATCGCAGGCTTCCCAGTGAAATTTGCCGTTCCGGTCTTTTTCAACCAATCAGAATGTGGCAAATTTTGAAACACCCATTTTTTTAACCGCAGATATTTTTTATAGCGAAACCTGATTCGTGAAAAACGTCGATAACTTTAATTGTTAAACCCGTTTGAAGGAAGAAATACTTTAAAGCATACCGAATACGTTTGCAAAGTTCACGTAAATAAGATACGATTTGAAACATTTTTGTTTTTTCAACAGAGATGTTTAAAACGGCAATTGTTTAGCTTCTGATCTATTAATAACCAATCAGAGCGTCGCAAATTTTAAAGTCCGTTCTGCACGATGTAAAGAAAAAAGATCGCATATTATTGTAGTTTCGTTTTGTGTTACTATATACAGTTTTTTGCTTGAACTATATAAATACCACTCGTACGATACAAAAAGCGCTAGCCGTGTCCGCTTTTATTCACGATTTTTAACCAGTATATATAGCTACTGTGATAGAGACAAACAGGTTATTTCTATCTTTACCTCAATGGGTCTAGGCCGGAAGTGAACCCCACTGGCCTGTCTGTAAGAGAGTTAGATCAGGTGCTATTAACAACTTACTCAAATACCTCCACACTTGTAAACATGTGATAAGGTCACTTGTCTTGCTATCTTACTAAACAGTGAGTCATGAACTTTGTTTAATCAAAGTAAAAATAATAATTCAGAATAACTTCAGAAAAAGAAAATCACGATAATATCGAATTTTCTATGTGTAAACATGCCGATATAGTGATAACGGTGTATAGTATTGGCATTATTAGGGAATTTATCAACAAGTTCAATTATTCACAGCAGAGATTGATTCCGACAGAATAAAGACACTTCTTTCACTGGACAACAGGAGACAACTGCAAGATTTCATAAACAAACTACAACAGTCACACATGAATACTCTCCCTTGAATAACGAAACAGCATTCCTACTTTTTTAGCAACACAGATTTCACTCATTAGGATTCAAATGTCGGTCTGAGTTATTTATCGATAAGTGAGTTAATCAAATCAAGTTTTCGTAACTCATGACATGCCGGTATATCTAATCAGCCTGGTTAATACGTCATTATAAAATAAATTACGTCAATAGATAATAACCTAGAAGTCTAATCTGAACTATCACCGAACTGGTGTAATTTTACTCGGTCAAAATGTTTAAAAAACCGTTCTGATTCTCTTGATTTAAAATCCACGAATTATTATTATTTCGGATAATTGATAGCTGGTAGTTTAAGAATTCTTGGAACTTATCTTTATATTTCAAATATATTGTGTCATATTGATGTGATCGACATATCACTTACGAGTAACGTAACGGCGGACCTGATAAGTAAAGATTGATTTATCGATTTATTAAGCATCAATAAGAAGGTGAAGGTAGTGCATTTCATTATATCGTAAGAGCCACCATAACTCTGTGTATCGATTTACTTGGAAAACATGCCGCATGGAGTTTCGAAAAAATATTCACAAAGACACTTATAAGATAAGAAAGTTCAGTAAGGATATCGCTGTCACCCATACAGATATATACCAGCATATCTAAAAGCAAATGCGGAAACAGGAACCAATACACCTCCAATACCTAAAATAAAAACTCTAAAATCTGCATGAAACAACCGATTGAAGTAAACCTGAATACCACCGATAGCAATACGTGTACAAATGTACCTGCATGTTAAAATGTAATCTCTGTAAATAACCCTTACTTTCAGGTTTTGATAATGCGATCGTAACTTGCCAACAAAAAAAAATGGGCATGCGTACAAGAGCACATACCATTTATTCTGCACTATACAGGAATTTTGACAGGAGGACATTTGAAGATCACACCCGATCAAGCCAGAGATGATCACAGACACAGTTGTTAATATATAACACAGTTTTATAATACCAAATAGTGATCATACAGACCTAGGTCACTTGGTAGTCAACGCAGTTATCAAACAAACATAAATGTATGATATTTAACATATAAACAATCTGTTGGATGAGGCAACACAGTGATAACACAAAATCAGGTACAGTAAAAATACCGCAGTTTTGATTTGACGAGTAGGAGGTGCTCCACTGGTACATAATTTACAAATTTCACTTCTTATTTTTGTTTGAACAAATGACAAAGTTATTGATTTGACTGAAAAGTTATCAGATAATAAGGTAAGAACTGCAGACATGCATTGTACTTAATATGTGACAGGGGAGAAAACTCTTTCTACTTTTCTACCAATAAACTTATGTTTCCTGTTATAATAATGTAAAGTATTTAAATAGTTATGTTGTACGTTTTATGTTTACGTATGTTTCCCACTATAGTGAAGGATTTATTGTGGGCTCCACAGCGGCAAAATTTCAATAACCCACGTGTTAATATTAAATAAACCGATACGACATCCGGTGATTAGTACAACATTTGGTAATCGTTATTGATAAAGTATATGTGATATTAACGTTGATATAAGATAAATTCTAGATACTAAACATGTAGCCCTTATCACATACACAGCGACAATGTGCTTTTTAGAAAATATATTTGATTTCAGAAACCGGTAAACACTTTTAATTGAAATTTCGTATAACAATACGACATACCAGCTGTTTCTCGGCTCGGCTAGGGATAATTTCTCTTTAGCTCATTCGAAACAAACTAGAAATATAAACAAATCTTTAATCTATTTTACAACAATTATGAAACAAAATGTTTTTTGATGTTGGTCGAGAAATGCATGTGGTCAGGCAGTTGACCCCATACCTTTTAAAGCCCGATCGGGAGGTTGAACCCTGGCCGTACGCGTGTTAGTCAAAGTATTCACTGCATCAGGCTACTAAACTAGAGGTTACGGGTTCGAGCCCTGATGGAGACATTGGAACTGATTAATTTTGAGTGTGAAAATCAGTCTACGCAATTATAACACATCGCCCGACGTACAATTACCATATTCACGCAAAGTACCTTATTTATATTTCACCTCACATGGATGGATGAATATCACATAAAACACTAATATATGTAACAATCTAGGGCGTTATCAACTGCGACCCCAAATCACCCCCATTATAGATAACACGCCTGTCATAGAAAACAAGGTATTCCTAACGGGTGTGTTTGGTATGAGTAATGACCTTGTACTGATTGATACCGGCTAAGTAATCGAAAAGAAAATAGACATTATCAGTATATGATTTAAGTAAAGCTGTTCATAGATACAGTTATCTTTACTTATGAAATGCAGTCGAAACCACATGTTGATGATAGTGTTTTGAACCGAAATGGTAAAACTAGACAAAAGGTAAGGTCATCTCAAATTTCATATTAAAGTTGTTGTTTTTTGTTGACATTGGTGTAGAATTTTTTTTTCATCACTTCATACCACCAGATATGTTTTCGGCTGCAAACGGATCAATATGTAATAGTTTAATAAATTCTGGATTTCGTTTTGAGAATTTCACTTTAACAAATGTGGAAAATGTCGTTTATAGAATATTGACTTCAAATCTGAAAAAAAAAATACAAAGATAAATCGATAACGACGATTAAAACGGTTCAACCTTTATGAGATGATTAATTGTTTAAATAACCTTTCGTTCGTCGCCCCTTTTCTCATGACGCAGAAATGGAGAAATAGATCTTTTATTTTAGTTGTAAGTCTTCCTTGGTACTGAGATGAGTATGTTGATTTTACAGTTTGACACAAAAACAAGATGACTTTGGACTTGACAATCAATATTTGTAATTATTATCATTATTTATGATAATGAATTGAAGTATCTTCTTAAACTTATCTGATCTGCTGGTTCTTTGTTATGTACAATATCAAATTATTCGTGTGTTTCTTTATATAGTATTATAAAATAAGGATGCTAGTACAAAGGTCGAACGACTGCCCCACTTTGAGAGGATGATATCGGAAACAGCAGTTTGAATAATTGATGAAAAGTTTGACAAGAAACTGTTGAAATGAATTAATCCAAAAATAAGAGAACAGGATCAAAGAGAAAACTGCCTATCAGTATGAATATAATACCGCACTTTATAGTGGTGTGCTTTCAAACACTTAATGAGGAAAAATCGGTAAAAAAATCAACCTTTTTTATTTTTCAAAATGCACGTCAGAACAAATTAGGTTAAGAAAATGCATGACATGCTATAATTTTATGTTATCAACATCATCATTACATCAATTATAAAACAAAATATACTTAGAACAATTTTTATTCTGACAAAATATGACAATACTCGCGTTGATATTCCTGAATTAAAATCCGCGCATTACTATTGTACATGATTGATAACTAGTACTTTAAGACTTCTGATAATCTATCTTTTAATTTCAAGTGTTTAGTTGCGTATTTATGACATCGACATATAACTTACGTGGTGCGTAATGTCGGATCTGATGAGCGTGAGTAGAGATTGTATCGTATCGACTAAAACATCGGAAGATGTCGTAGTGCATTCGTGTTTCTGTTTCCTGGGTTCCCCTGTAGATAAGGATAATATAGATATGTATAAAGTTGAGTAAGAATGACGTTACCATACATATCTAGATCCTCGAGTGATGTGCGAACTGATATACAGGAAAGTATAATATTCATTCACTGTTGATTTTGAGAACAGTTATCGTTCAATAACTTTGTCACTGTAAGTCTTCGCTGTTATTTTTCGTATTATCTATTTACACACTTTTGTTGACGCTGTCATACATTTGCGTCTTAAAAAATCTTTAATTTTCGACACAAACGTAACTTTTCTAAATACAATTCATTAAAATTATATCTTTCGTATAATCTATTTACACCCTTTTGGTGACGCTGTTGTAGATTAGTGTCTATGTAATCAATCATAAATATACCAGAGACGATTTGGCTGAAAAAAAAAGTAAATCGATTATTTGTCTGAGAGAGAACACATCTTATGTATGTATTCTACAAATAATGCTCCTTCGTACCGTGGTCATTTAAAAATAAACATTTCTGTTTTAGTATTCCTGACGGGAAAATAAATAGTATGAATAGTTCTGTCTTAGATCGACTGCGTAAATTTCAGAAAATATATTATTTGGATTAAAATGTTAACCTTGGGTCAATTTAACGATTATGGTCTCCATGATTTATAAAATGACTCTTGTACGAAAACGAATTAATTTCTGACATAAGAGTAACTTTTCTAAATACCATCCATAAATAGCAAAGGTTAAATGTTGTTGAAAATAGTCTAAAATCAGAATCGAATTTTTAATTTATAATTTTGTGTAAGATTTACCCATATAAACAGATTTACCATTGAACTTTACATTGAAAGAGATAAAGGCATACACTACGCTACTGTCTTGTGTAACTTTAAATACCTATACGCTTTAGTTTTTAGGATTCAAAAGTTGAAATTATTTATTTACCACAAAATGGGCTTAACACATACAGTTTTCATGACATATGGCATGCCATAATATATCTTATCAGCATGGTGAGTACGTTATTGTTAAATAAATTACATCAAAAGATAATCATTAATCACTTTTACCTGAACTATCATCATTAACTGAAAACTAAACCAAACCACCTGGTGTTATTTTACTATGTCAAAATGTAAAAACAACCGTATTGATGTTCTTGATTTAAAATTCACGCATTATAATTATTTCTGAGAACTCATCTTTATATTTCACATATATTGCGGCATATTAATTTTATTGACATCTAAGTTGTCGGACTATTGATTCCATTATACCGTAGAGGCCTAATCTTGGTATCGACTTACTGGGAAAATATGCCCAATGGAGATTCAAAAATATACTGACAAAAACATCTATTTTTCTTTTATTTTCTGTACTCCATGCTACCTTGAACAAGAATATGATCCCTTAGAGTGACACCACCTTGCGAGCTGCCTGAAACTATTGTACCTGTACAGGTGAGGTCAGCCGTACCTGCAGAAGCGTGGCGGGCACGTTTTTTAATCGGCCGGGAAACAGCTATAGACCTGCTTGACACACATCCTATTAGCAAACTTTTTAAGCGATCTCTTTAGAGAACATTTAAAAGTTAATTACATACACCCCGTATACCTGTTTCGCTGTGGCTGTCTCTCGTTTTCTACATAGCCAATGCCGTTTGTAAGTTTACTTCCCTTCGACTGCAGTCCATAATGACTTGCGTCTGTACTATGATAACCAGCTGATGAATGTAGATGTGTGGAACACATTTCCGGGTTGGCCTCATACGAATCTTTTTAGTGTTCTGCCCCAAATAGCAGGCGCTGACATGCAGGCAAAAGTATAACCATCACACTAGTTTTGCTTTTCTTCGAGTGTCGAGTGTCGAGTGTGTGTCGAATGAATGTCGAATGAGTGGTAAAAAACTACAAAAAACAAAAATGAAAAAAAAATTTAACTATTTGCCTACTAATGGACAGATTTATAAACCACATTTCTGTATGACATCTTAAATTGTGTTCAATGACTCTATAGACTTCTAAACAAGATTTGTAGTTTAACCTGTTCTAACAATATGACAAACATCGATGGTTCACTACCAAAAAGTGTGACGATTGTGATATTCCGATCGTAACCTCCCCGTCTTGAATCCAACACACTTTCATGCAGAACCTGCAATGTTTACATCTCGCTTGATTTGGTATTTACGATCATGCTCTGAGTATGATGACTTTCCTGAGAGAATTCACCTGCTGACAGACTAACTTACAGCACAAGGTTCCAAGCGCAGTAGTTTAATGAAGAGTATGGACAAATTTCATGGCCGTATCATGATACCTTTTTGTGTGATATGAAATTCGATGTATTTTGAAAATTTCATTGTGTGTAATTGTTTAGTCGTTCCTATCCAGGTTATTGCTTTGATGTGTGTTCATACTTTAGTTTTTATTATTCTCTCTTATTTTCCCTACTCCCTAGTTTGCCTGATAGTAATTTTGGTTACATTATGATCACTTATTAAAGACATGTAGGCTTTCAAATATTAAAAGGTGATGACATCATTGACATAAAGTCGGAAAAGTGATAGTTGTCCATGTTATAAACGAGAGATTTGGTACCAAGGTGCAATAGTGAGGACAGATACAATCCAGATATCACAACTCTGTTCTTCGTATTTTTCTTTCTAGTAACTCAATTTCCTGTGACAGACCAGAACCCCCGATCCACCGTAGTAGCAAACTTGATTTTGTCCTCAATTAATGGTTTTCATGGAAATATATGATAGGGCGGGTGTCATACCATATTCCATGTTATGACCAAAATAACGAAGTTCCCTCGTAACAGGCATGCCCAATTTGTATATAAATATATATATAAATAAAATAAAAACTCAACAACACCGTCTTTGGTACCTTCGTCTCTTCAAGGAGAATCTTCAGACTGTTTATTTGAAGCAGATATTATGACGTCACATAATAATTCGCTATAGCGACGACCTTTATATGCGTGCCCGCCATAGCAATATCACAGCAATAAAAATAGATAATGATGGTCTCAATATATATATATATACTTTTGGGGTTGTGGGGATCTTCAGTTTTTTACCTAATTATAGAGATTTTCCTTTATTATCCATATCTGGTATCCCCTCTGTCCCAAGGGTTTCCACAGTTATCATATATAAAATATTTCCTTTCGCCTTACAAATTCAAAACAAAATGTTGTAAAAAAACTCCTTCAGCTGTACGGAAAGCGGAGAAAGGACTTTTGGTCCCCGCGCCTTGGTTTTGCTTAGTTCAAGGATGTTTAGATCAACTATTGTTAAAATACCTGCATTGGTACAAAAAGAAAACTGCAATCATTATTTCTCTGATAAGCCCCTCTGCCTCAAGCAAGGCAAATATCTCTGCCATTGAAAGACTTTACCTTCCATTTGGACAATTTTAAATCAGTTTTGCCAACAATGCCTAAGCAAAAATCCTTTTTCAAAATGTTAATTTTATTTGATATACTAGCGGAAAAAAGAAACTGTGCATGCGGAAAATTGTTATAGAACATGTATTACCAACTGTATATACATGAAAATTCACACACATGACCGAGTATGACACATACTCACTATCCGTGTGTCATTGACAATTTTCCCGTGCAGTTTGCTCTCTATAGGCGTTGACCAGTTTGCACGTGTTTCTCGTCCAGCCATCAAATTCGACATTGAAAGTTTATTTTTCAACTGTTGGGTCACTCTGTTGAGACCAGTGAACAGTAAAAACAGCATTATAACGTTTTGATTTGTGATAAATGCTATGCCGAGGCTCAATGAAAATGACCGCTTCCGGATTATTGTTATGCTTCAAGCTGGTACGGGCCAATCCGTTGTCTCTACACGTTTTCATGTCCATCGAAACACAATCCGGGATTTTTGGAGACGACATCAATAGTTTGGCCACGTCGGCGATCGACCTCGTGCGGGACGTCCACGTGTGACGTCACGTCAACAGGACAACCATATTCGGCTTGTCCATTTGATGAATCGCTTCCAAACGGCATGTTTGATTGCACGGACAATCCCTCGGTTGCTACCAATAAGCCCGATAACTGTACCTAACCGATTGCGTGAATGAGCTATCCGTCCGCGACGTACTGCAATCCGCCCAGTTCTTCTGCCACGTCATCGTGTAGCACGTCTGGATTGGTGCAGAAGGCATCTGCGATTTATTCGACAGGATAGGGAAGGCATTTTGTTTACGGACGAGTCGCGAGTCCACCTGGAAAGTAGTGACGGCCGTTCAAGAGTGTATCGTCGCGTTGGATAACGTTTCCGTGACGCGTGTGTGGTCAACGACGTTTTTTTCGGCGGAGGCAGCGGTATGATTTGGGGCGAAATCACAGCCAACGGGAGCACGCCTCTGGTGGTTGTTAAGGGGAATTTGAACGCGCTACGTTACCGTGACGAGATCCTCCGGACCCACGTCGTTCCTCTCGTGCAAGGGCAGCAACGTCACATTACGCTACAGCAGGAAATGCCAGGCCACACACAGCTCGTGTCGCTATGGACTTTCTGGCCCAGCAGAACGTTGACGTGTTGCACTGGCCTGCTGCATCCCCCGATCTGTCGCCCATTGAACACGTCTGGGATGAAATGAAGCGCAGATTACGAGCATTACTTAATCAACCGGTGTCGTTGGCTGATTTGGCTGCAGCGTTGGTACAGATCTGGAATGCATTCGAACAAGCATTCTTGAACTGTCTGATAGGCTCCATGCGTCGACGTTGCCAGGTTTGCATTTAGGCAAACGGTGGGCATACGAGGTATTAACTTTGTGAACTCAGTATTGACCCCTGCTGTGTTTACGTCACTCCTGAGCGGAACTTATTGATTCCATAACGTGGAAAATGGAATGCAACTGTTAATAAATAACAAATAAATTGTCCCTGAAAACCTTGATGTCTTGTTGCCTTCGTCATACACATTTATTTTTATAACACATTTTAGGCATGCACAGTTTCTTTTTTCCGATAGTATATAATACTTATCTTCTCCATATCTCAAACTAATTGCGTACATGTAGTTACATATACCCGTTAACATAGAAGTAGTTAATGGATATATGTAGCACACACAAAGCCAAGTTTGTCAAGGTACACATTTTTATTGAGAAAGTGAATATAGGTAAGGGTAAAGTAATGTGTATCATTTTGTCATAGTTAATGACTACTAATAGAAATAAATAGATATAGCGAAGAATGTTGAAGAAAATTCCGACACTAAAGGAATAATATGAAAAGGAAAGCCTTAAAAGAGCGAAGCTTTTGTTGATCTCTGATATTTACTGATTCAGAATGAGATAATACTGCTTTCAGAATGAGGTAAGGTAAAATTTATCTAAAGTCAGCTAGTCGAGGGATAACAATAAAACAAAAATTCTAATGAGATTAAGTAGGACATAACAATAGGGGAGATCGGGGCAAATTCGGCCCTTTTTTAAAGTCCATTTTGTGAAGTATGCCAGCACGTCCGTTTTTGAACATTATTTAATGTTCCCTATCGGATGTTTGGATGGCCGAAAGAACCCCGCCATGGGATAAGTTCGGACAGGCATTCGAGTAAATTTGGCCCCATTGAAATCAGTTTAATTATGACGTTATAAAGCATGCAACGTCAGTTATTACCGCCAATTTTACGACTTTTTATGTGTAACATGGGCCGAACTTGCCACGGTATCATTGGCCGAAACTCTCTGTGCCCAAATTGATATTTCAATAAATTCTTATCGTACAGCAATATGGTAGTGGGTGCTTGGCTTGGCTTTTATGTATATGTGTAACACATTTGACCGTAAAAAATAGCAATTCCGTTTACAGAAGGTTCGCATAACTAGTAGCAATATCATGATTTTCTTTCTACCCTCTCAAAAGAAATTTTAGAGTTTTCCTCCTCATTTTTTCGTGTGAATGCCCAGCCAACTAGCCAACTAAACTGCTAAGATCTTTAAAGTTGTAAATATTAGCTAAAAAACAAAAATATCAGGGGTGGCCGAACTTGTCCCGGTCTCCCGTATGTATTTTTTTTTGTATAGTTGATGATTAGTAAAAATGTATTCGCAATATAATTTGTGCATCAATGACGTCATTTTCAAAGCTAAAGTAGATATTTGTTCTTGTCCGCAACGTATATGATAAGTCGGGTGGTGCAGTGGATAGCGCGCTCGTCTTCACCAAGATGGCCGGATTCAATCCCGGTTACCTGCCCGACCATGCGGATTTTCTCCGGATACTCCGGCTTCCTCCCACATTAAGAATTAAATCCTCTGCGGGCTTCCGTCAGGTCCCAAGAAGAATGATTGAAATAAGTACGGGAAAAACTGTTTTGTAATTGCTATTATATATTTGACGATAAGTCTATAAAATTAAATGTATAGAGATGTTGGTTAAAAAAATGAAATTAAAAAAGAAAATATTGTAATACTATGATGTAACTGAGATTGTCGTTATATCGATATTTAAAATTCCTGTTCTATCCTGAAACACCGGATTGAATTTCAAGTTTTGTAACTGTCACTGAGGTTTGCCAGGTAATGATGCCAAATAAAATTAAAGAGTTTATGTGTGTATAACTAGTTATAAATCGGCATGCATTGTAAAAAAAAGTAATACGTTGCTGAAAAGGGGCGTTGCGCTTGTGTTTGTTGTCTGGAAAATTATTATTAATTTCGTCATAAATGCATTTTCCATTGATTCTTTTATGAGTGGTGATACATAAATAATGTAAAGACTATATCCAGACTTAAAAAACCTTTCAATTATTTCGTTCATAATCTCACCAAATTAAAATCAAAAGCTAATGAAATTTAAGACGATAAAAAAAAATTTGTATACGTTGACCTTTTGGTTTAATGCGGCTCTTTTTAAAAATATCTCCCGGTAGAAATTTTAACAGAACAGGGTTGATGACAAAAAGGATCTTCAGAAAACATCCGCGTTTTTACTTTTTACTTTTGCTGTGGCAAAAACTGAAATTAAAAAGTCATGAAGCATCGACAAAGAGATAAATGCAACGGCTATCAGTTACAAGATTTCCCGGTTATTTTTCATCCTTCCGGAAATAACCGATGAAGGCCGATGGAGTGTGACGTGCTTGTGACGTCATAGTATGATAATCTCTGCACGTAGTTTCATGCCTGCTAGTATCTAAATTTATGTAATAGATTTTTTTCACTCAGAATGTATCTTAGATTTTACCTTTAATAAATAACTAATAAAACATGGGTATTGTTTTCACTATATGAAGATGTTCATGCATGGGTTAAAAAACAATTGTCTTTGCTTCAAGGATACACTTCCTGTTTCCCCACTGGACGTCTACTTCCGGATGAAATTTTTTAAAGGCAATGTGTAGAAAGGGGAAGCAACTCTGTTTACACACACATGTGTTACCATTCTAGAGCTTCGCTCGGACGCCTTCGGCGCCCGAGAGCTACGCTCTTATTACAGTTTAAGTGTATGGGATAACGACAAGGTATTAATTCATTTTATTTTTAAACATTTTGTCACATTGCAGTAGCCATAGGATGTAACGAACTCTATTAACATTTAACACTTTCTATAGAAACAGATTGACACAGAAAAAAAAATCTCAATCACCTTGATCGATCGATATATCAATGCGTTGTATTTTTAATGATTACTCTATGTGTAAAGCTAGTCCCCGGTGCTAACCGAGATACATGAAATACTTACTCAAATTTGAGGATTAAAAACATTCTGAGGTCGTTTAGCTCTTGATTAGCACAAGGACAGGCAGTATTTTTTTCAACTCAGTTTGTCGATGAGAAAGCCAAACAACGTACATATTTTGCTGCAACAAACGGCCCTTTCGACCATTGATAATTATTGTCTTTCCATTGTACCAGTACACTGTTCATGCACTAGTATTCCCGATTTTGAGCTAGAAATTCACTTTTGTCAATACTTTGGTATTCTTATATGTTTTTTGCTGTTACTCTATAGTTTCCTTTGACCACTGCCTGCAACACTGAAGATTTTACCGAAACAGATTATGATTATATTTGGTGTTTGTTTCATATTTTTCGTTTTGTTCTTGTTTAAATCATTATTTATTGAAATAAAAATTCTAATAGAGTGATTTTTGCTAAAATATTTGTAAGAGAGCTGCTATTTTCTTTATGGTTCATTTTCGCGGAAAAAAATAATTAAGGACGTTATAAGTTAATTGTAGTCGGGTTAAGTGTTATACATCGGTGTTAAAGTTATGACATGTCAGTGACGTGACCATTAAGATTGACTCATTAGTATCCTAATCATCCGAGGACACCTTCTTAGCATGAGACAGGCTGTTAAAATGTTATATTTCAATTCCTACTCTAGCTGGACTCAATGCAACTACCAAATGTAACCTGTTTTATTTGCCGATGAATTTGACCAGATTAACAATGCATGTGCGTATGATTTTGCGAAGGGAGATAAATGTTGACATGTTTAAACAAAGATACCACTTGAGATTTCACATTTGTATTGAAGCAACACAAGAAATTGTTCAAACTACCAAAAACGATCAATCAACAAAATATGATCAGCTAACGCTTGCTAGCGTTAGTGAAATGTCATGTACTGCCCTTAAAATTCTCCTTCCAGCTACCCATTCTGCCTTGTGTAAGTAGGCAACCTGGGGTACATACAAACCGTCCACGTAAATCCACAGGGTTCGTTACAAATGTCTGAAATGCACATATCATGCTATAACTGATATGGGTCACAGCACACATAAACAAACATATAGATGTCTGTTCATTTGTCCTGTAACTCTTATCAGTATACAACATGTGTAAAAATGTATGTGTATTTGTACTGTGACCCATATCAGTATAGCATATGTGTATTTCAGACATTTGTAACGAACTCCTGTAGGAGATCCATGTGGTCCCATCTTATATGAATTAATGTCGAACAGCCAAATGTTTCGTCCCTTCAAGCCACGTCTAGTTTCATGTGTAATTCGACATTCAATAACTGCAGCTTCACATCCGTAGACTTTCAGCTGAGCCTGTGAACCGCGTCTAGACATTTTTCTTCCGCGATGACACATTGGAAAATGTGATTGCTTATGAATTCATCAGCACAAATTAAATGACATTTAAAATATGGTTTTGTGTTTTTTTTTACATAATTTGGCTGTATTAAACAAGCTAGATAGGGTGCTATGTCAAATGTTGTATTTATTTTCTGATAAAGTAACAGTAAGTACCAATAGCAAAGCAATTAACAAATAAAAACAAATCTCACTTTTAACATTTTTCTTCATCAATAAGGAATCCCCTCTCAGTTGAATTTCCCTCAATACCCCGGGATGTATGAGAGTCTCTTACACACCTCCACTTACACACCTCCACTTACCCACTTACACACCTCCACTTACACACATCTTTGTTATTCCTACACTGTCACGTCTCTATATAGCTTGTATAGTGGTGATGGCTCTAACTGTGAATGCTTTATTTGTGTATAATAATCTGAATTAAAACTAAACAGTCATGAACAGGCCCTTGAATATCATTTTAAAACCTGTGAAATGTCCACCCTACCCCTCAAAATCCTAATCTTCGTACTTCAATAACTGAACTAATTCAGTAGTGTTTTAATGTTTTACACTATATCAACCACATATGTTTTCTCGGAGCATTCTGGTTTCCTCCCACAATAAGACCCCCACGCGCACTAACATCCGGGCCAACAAGAGTGATTAATATAAATTGTTTCATAATTGTTGTTAAATAAATAAAGTTTAATTATTTAAGTCAGTACACAAAAATACAGAATATGTAGTCAGACACTTGAATCGTGACCTCTGAGAAACTCTGATAGTCGGTATCTGTTGCGTTTACAATGCCACAAACATCATAGACTGAAGGTACATATAAAGTTAGACTTCATTTTGTTAACATATTTAAGTTATTGCACTCATATTTATATGCATATTTAAAGATTATCAACACTTATCACTTTTTGAAAAGGCCTAGAAATTTTTAAAATTGTTTTCAGTTGATATTATTATGTTTAAACATTTCATTTGGACAGAAATTACCTTTATCTGTTTTGTTCATGAGCCTCCATTTGCTGTCTGTTTGCCTGTAAGCCTCCAGTCGTTTCACATGATCAGGGCGTTCATCTATAACTTCAGCAACTGTTGGGTCATCATCACCAACATCCTCATCCAACGTGTTCTCCAGATTTCCTGGCAATGTTGTCGTAAAGTCCACATCATCATCTACGATCCTAGATCTAAAGAGAAGCATGAAATATTCCTCAAAATATAATACATAAATAATTGTGTAATCAAAAAAAAATAAGTATGCTGTTTGCAATTGGAGATCTGTTTGATCAGTCAATGTATGAGTAATAACAAAGAAGCCTAATGAAGACTTTAAATGGGACTGTATAACAACAAGAGGCTCAATGGGACTGTATAACAACAAGAGGCTCAATGGGACTGTATAACAACAAGAGGCTCAATGGGACTGTATAAACAACAAGAGGCCCAATGGGACTGTATAAACAACAAGAGGCCCAATGGGACAGTATAAACAAAAACCATATTCAGTGAAACCCCGCCAACATGAACTTGTAGGGTCCAGATCAAGAGTTTGAGGAATACATTGTATTCAACTAATCCGAGGTTCAACCGACATCGTCATTTTATTTTTCGACAACAGACAGTATGAGCACTGCAAATATCGTGGATAGTAGATGATAGAAGAAAAAAGAAGTTTAATCAAGATGACAGCATTTAATAAGATTTAAAATAGCTAAACCATGAAAACACCTAGCCACCGGTATTAAGTAAATAAAATTCAAAAGCTGCATGTGTTACTGACTCGTCATTTTGATGTTCCCAGTATACAGCATTAGTATAGGTATCTGTTTGATGTTCCCCAGGATACAGCATTAGTATAGTTATCTGTCTGATGTCCCCAGTATACAGCATTATTATAGGTATCTGGTTGATGTTCACCAGTATACAGCATTAGTATAAGTATCTGTTTGATGTTCCCAGTATACAGCATTAGTATAGGTATCTGTTTGATGTTCCCAGTAAACTACATTAGTATAGGTATCTGTTTGATGTTCCCCAATATACAGCATTAGTATAGGTATCTGTTTGATGTTCCCAGTACACAACATTAGTATAGGTATCTGTTTGATGTTCCCCAGTATACAGCATTATTATAGGTATCTGTTTGATGTTCACCAGTATACAGCATTAGTATATGTTTCTGTTTGATGTTCTCAGTATACAACATTAGTATAGGTATCTGTTTGGTGTTCCCAGTATACAGCAGTAACAAAATATCAAAACGAGAGGAAGTTTTGATCAAATTTCAAATAAAGAAAATCTTGAATCCTTGTTATCATAATGTTGATTGATAATGAAATTAACAATCATGACATATTCAAGTTTAAATATCTTTAAAGTTGGTAGAGAATCTGCTATGTGATTTCCAATTAATACTGCCATGCTGAAATATGGTCTTACACACCCAGTGGATTAGCACTTGTGCCAAATCATCGTGATTGATGTCAAAGTGTTGTCTGGAAATAATAATTATGCACACAAAATGATAATGCAGCTACAACAGGGTAACAATATAATTACTTCATGATACTTCCATTAAATCTCTAATTATCCAACGTCCAGCTGACTCCTGAATAAGTACAATGAGTGTGGACCGCAATACTTTGACCATGAAGAGCAGGGGGGAAATTTTTGATCAAGGAATACGGAGTATTCGATGAATAACAGTTAGACTAATCTGGGGTCACTTTACAAAGAATATGGACAAACTCGGTCGAGACCAAACAAGCTGATCGACGAATGAGGGTTATTTGAGAAAACCGAGTTCCAGGAAGCTGGGTTTTACTATACAAGGAAACGGGCTAGAAAGAGTTTTGCCCTTAAAATATTTTCAACATGAAATGACTCCGGATGAACATGATTAAGAGCAAAACAAACAATTGAACAGAGAATAAGCAGAGTTTAGTATATCACTTGATGGATTTTTTTATTTATTTATTGAAAAAATAATGCGTTCATACTTTTAGACTATTTGAATTAACCACAGGTTCATCATATCAGGTACTCAAGCACTAGTAAACCTGGATGTATAGACAAATTACTTACATTATAGTACTTTAAACTATGATTATATAAGATGAATGTGAATGTAAACTCAATTACTTTGTGTAAATTAAAAATTATTTACAAACGGGCGAGTTGGTGAAACAATCATTTTTTATCAAATTACTCAATTTCCTAGGACTTTCTTGGATTGCAAATTCTGGTACTTGCTATGCATCCCTCTATCCCCTGGGTATCAGGTCGTTTCCCCCTAAATCATGTTGGTCTGGGTCGTTTCGCAATTAGATGGTTTGGGTGTTTTTTTGTGTATTGTGTAACTAGAATATTAATTTCACAGACTCACCCGTTTTGTCCACCATGTAATTAATTAGCTGCGATAACGTAGCTTTCTGATGACGAGAGATGTTTTTATATATTGCGTTGTCAGAGCTACAAAGCAGTCCAATGCCAACTAATAGAGCAAAATCGAATGCGCTATTCTGTCAGATTACATATATTTCACGACTCATATGAGTCTAATGTTATCAAAATATTGCATAATTGTTGAAAAAACGAATCCTTACCAATGAAAAAAACTCATTTACAAAATTAACCAAGTCCGTCTTGGGGGGTAAAATAGAAACAACCGCCATGACAGATCACGTGCAATGTTATCTCAATCATCCTTTCTATATATATGGCCTGTATGACCAAATATAGTATTACTACTGATGCTACCATGTTTACTAAAATTTCCATATTGGGTCATGACACCCATATTTAGACGTCTGCCCTATAACGGAAGAGAGACGAACTTGACGAGATCTCGCGTTACCGAAGGTATTTCCCAACGTTATGACATAGGCCAACGAGATTTTAGTCACATGGCATTAGAAGGCGGGGCTATCAAAAAACTAGAGTAAAACAGAGGAAGTTTGAAAAAATATGTTTTTAGTGATTGTATTGGTTGTTTGAGGCATGTATGTATGTACATCTTTTGCATAAAGAATAGATCTTTCGATCCATGTGCGACATGTGTGTGAAAGTGACGATTTGTTTCTAAAATATCAGTTTGAAGTGCGCTCCGGGCGCGGGTCGCAAATTTCCCGCATATAGTAGAGGGCTGGAGTTCTGACGTTAATCGACAACAGACCGATATGAAAAAAGTCGATAAAACGTCAGAATAATTCGGACTAGGCTAAATGTCCGATTTGTTATTAGTTTTGACTTGGTTCGCCGTCAATAAAGCGCTTGACACACATGTATTGTGCGTGTCAAATGTCTTCTTGATTCGACCTTGACGGCAACATGGTGGCCATCGGAACAGAAAGTTCCTTTTTGGCCATCAAATTAGCGAAATGCGATCATATTGCAGAAACGAAGCACCTTGCGTCGTTTCTTAACAAGACCCCACTTTTGGATGTTTATGGGACATACCACCCAACAGACCTAAAAGGTTATACAACTGCCATAAAGTGTTCCGCAAACACTGAATTGTTTGATGTTGATGGAAATTTAAACGTCGGCGATATCGCAAAGGGTTTTGGTATGCGAGTACTGCTTTTTTCATGCTCAAAACAGAATGTTTCTTTCCTTGATTTAATTGCGGAATCCTCAGAAAAAGCCACAGTAAAACCTTTCTAACTATATAAAGCACCATGTGAAATAATATATATATATATAATGTATGTGTTTGGCAATGGTATAATTATCATGTTTCTGTTTTTGAATTTGGAAACATTCTTTAAAATGCTGCAAATAAATGATAATATTAAAAGTAATGGTGCTTTATATACTTATGCATGTTTGTACTTTCAAATAAGAATACATCCTCTGAAATGCTGAAAATAAACACACTGGGTACATGATCAATTGACATTGAATCGGTTGTATAACATTTGAAAAAAAAAAAAATGTTTTGATAAAATAAAATGTTTTGCCTGCATGCCTACTTACCTGGATTCAAATTTCGAGGGAATAGGAAACACACATATTATTTTATTTGGCCCTAGTAATTAATATGCATGAGATATTATGACCAGTAACAGTCTTTTTGTTTAAATTCGTCTAATATACGTATCATCACATCCGACTATAGAGTCTTACTGGCTAGTCCGCTAAAACTGACCATAATCGCAGGCTAATGTTTGAGCCTGCGATTATGGTCAGTTTTAGCGGACTCTTACCGAGTATACTATAGCCATGTTTGCTGGTGATCCAGTACGTTTTGACGTCTACAAAGTTGTCTTTAATATGTATAAACACATGGTACATACAGCTTTAAAGTCAACGTAAAACAACTGCTCGTTAGACAATAATGAATACGTATCCTGTCTGTTCTAAAAGTAGATTTTCAGCTATCCTACTGTAATAGGGGGAGGTCCGGAGAGGGTTTTGCATCCGTTGTCACTCCGTTAAATCCGTTTCGTGATCGTATAGTTTTTAGCAATGGTAACGAGTCGACAACTTCCCCTGCAGTCCTCTCTAGACCTCGCCTCTTTCGACAGGTTACAGACCTGTTTTCACTACAGGTTCGATCGCTGGATGTAGTGGTAATACCAGCCATTGATTCAATAACTCAACAATGGGTATAAAATACAAGTAACTGTTTATTAACAAGACGGAATGATTATGTACAACAAGTTTAACAAATACAAAGCATAGCATTAGTGCCAAACAATGACAACTAATATTAAGAAACCCAATCCCTACGTAGAGTAATGACCTATCCTACCTAACAGTACTACCAGTAGACTACGACCACGTGCTCCTAGCTCCCTATTGTTCTACAGCGAACCACCATGTATCGATGTCTTAGCCCGAAGCACCTGACTATCCCTTAATACATGTACTGTAGTTCCTATAGCACTCTATATATCCCAGGAACGATAACTTCATGTAGTCCTACGGTATTGGTACTGTTAGCAGCACCTCGGCCCATGTTTTGCACTGTTAACAGCGCATGAGGCGGTAATGTTCTCCTCACCAGGAGAAGTGGGTCGGCTCACCGACCCTGTCAAGACACTGGTCCCCGCCCGGACCCGCTGTTTTATACCCCATGCTCCCCCCACCAAATAGCCTCGAAGATGAGTGATCAACTGTTAATCTCGAACCCAGCCTCATCATCTAAAATCATGTGAGCAAGGAGCGGGAACCTATTCCTGTTACTACTATCACCCACTTCCGGCCGTCTCAAAAGTGTAAACACACAGATTTCAGCACCGGTATCGTAGCAGCTGATCGCCAGGAATCCTACACTGAACGAAAAGCCCTACCCTACATAAGGGTGAATAACACAGAAAGTGACAGAGCCCTGTCTCTGAATCATAAACAACAATTATACTTAACAAAGTAATATAAATGTGAGAAGTAAACAACCTACCCTCCAACACTACAAAATTTCCAGAAAGATTGTTCCTTGTGATTACTACTCTAACAGCAAACATGTGTACCGAGGGGCGATGGCTGCTGCCTTGGGTTTTTTCTTCTTCCTCTTCTTTTTCTCGTCAGAAGCGTCAGACAAGTATCGTTTCAAATAGTCTGCTTTACTTAGGCTTAGGCCTACTGCCGCTCCAACTTCTGCCATTGCAAAATGGTTGATCGTGGAAACGCTTGAAAATTCGGGTCACAGAGACGCTTATACGGTATTGTTAATCACCGGCATGCCTTCAACTTCAACAGGATACTCTGAAACGTTCAATATACTGAACATTATTTAGAGGCGTCAGAGAGATCGGTTAAAAACATTGTTTTTTTTAATCTTATTTTTAGAACTATATGATAAAACAACATGTACGCTTAGAATTTGTGAGAGAGGAGATTTGCCTTCAGTGTTGAGAGGTCTGTATGCACTGTCGGCGATCATAAAGGTTGGGAGGCTGTTCTATGTACGAATTGTTCTAGGAAAGAATGAATTTGCATGATAAATTGTGGAGCTGTGTGGAATCTGGAATTTATGTTGTCGGGTTCGCTGGCGAATTTGGAGGTTGCCAGCATATGCCACAAGGCTGTTTATGTAGATAATATATGGTGGAGGTCATTTTACGGCGTTGTTCAAGGGATTGCTAGATTTTAAAGATAAACATAAAATGTTAAAATATTGCGAAATTCAAGCCGTGATAAAAAAAAGAATCGGAAACGCTAATTGGTTCTATAAATATCTCACGCGGGCCCTGTTGTGTAGAACACTCATTGATATTCTTCTTTTGATACAACCATTAACTAATATAATCCACCCGCTGAATGTTCGATGACTGAAGAAAATGATTGTTTGGTGATCCGTTTTGGGGGCTGTCACCTTATATATCAGAGTTTAAAATAAAAATAAGTCGAAAATTAAAGCTGCATCGCAACTTTTACCCTGAAAAATACCGAGCTATTGCAATATAAAAATTGATTGCTCGATTCTCTGATTGCAAAGTCATAAGTTTGCATAAAAACATAATTAATACTCTGTTGTTTTTTTCCGAATGATCATCCAATTAAAGTAAAAGGCTATAGAGACAAGGTATCAGTATTCTATACGGAAGTGTACACGAGAATGTATTTTCTGACGTCCTTTTTTTTTTAAATTATGGTTTAGATGCATCTTTTGTAGTATATAAAATAATATAAGATTACGATATTTATCAAATAATAATAAAAAATTGAAAGAAAAGCAAAGAAGAAGAAATAAATAAAAAGGGGGGAAAAGGCAAAAAGTATGCATAGCTTCGTACTATATCGTTAAAAAATCTTACACAGCAATATAAGTGTATAGTCAACGGACATGACATGGCATTTATTGTGATAACCTACAAAAGGTTTATTTTCAATGGGATCCCTTACGACGGGATCGAGTGTTATGTTAAAGCATGCTAAAGGCAACGTCAAAATTATTAAAATGCGCCTACAGAAGCTATGGAAGATTTCTATTGGCGTCGATTACTATGTACTATATACTAAAATAGCATTGAATGGGTACAGAGCTGATTCTAAATCTGGCTTTGAAAGACAGTTGATCCTTTCACCACTGTAGACCATAATGGACTTTCCTAGATCAATGCATGGTACAGTTTACTAAAATTACATAGGAAAATAGGGCTAAACTCCACCAGACATCTACCTGACAAAATGTCTAAGTATGATGTCAGGGTTAGAGGAAACTCGGACTCGACTCCGCCAGACATCTATCTGTCAAAATGTCTAAGTCTGATGTCAGGGCCTTGGGAAACTAGGGCTAAACTCCACCAGACATCTACCTGACAAAATGTCTAAGTATGATGTCAGGGTTAGAGGAAACTCGGACTCGACTCCGCCAGACATCTATCTGCCAGTTTGTCTAAGACTGATGTCAGGGCCAGATGATACACGTGTTTGTCTCCGCCAGACATCTATCTGCCGGTTTGTCTAAGTCTGGGCCCGTATCATGAAACCGTTCTCGTGCTCAAGTATGGATTTTGGGCTCAAACTAACTTTCTTGTAACTCACTTAAATCATGTCAAAAGATCAAAAAGTCAAATGTTAACATTGAAAACAGTATTTGACCTTGAATTCTTAAAAGATTTCACCAATCATTGGCAACTCAAGTTTTTATTATTAATTTATAAACGGAACAAGAAATTTGCCTTGAACACAAAAACCATGCTTGAGCATAAGAACAGTTTCATGAATACGGGGCCTGGTGTCAGGGCCAGTGGAAACTCGTTTTTGACTCCGCCAGACATCTATCTGTCAGTATTCCTAAGTCTGATGTCAGTTAAGTGTAAATTATCTTTCTTAGCCAAAAGTTGTGAATATGTAACATTATGTAGTCATTAATAAAATAAAAAGTATAAGAGTCCAAATCATCTACCAGGAGCCCAGGAGTTCCCGCGATAAGATTGCTAAAACAGACTGATTGTTTTCTGTTTTTTGTTCTTGACCATACGATTAACCACCTCGACAGTTTGGAGTAAATCCTACACCAGCGTATATTTTGATTGTTGTCCATTGCATTTCACTATCTCCAATAGTTACCTTCCTTGAGGGAAATCTAACACTCGAACGACCGGCAGAGAAAGCCACCAGAGAGCTGTACAGGAGTTGTACGTAAGTCTTCATTAACAAGAATACTAGTGAACGATATACAATTCATTTTGTAACAACTGCAGGGATTCAGCCTGTACTACGGTGTCATCAGCTAGAAGATGTGAAGACCGAAGTTTCCCCGAGTCAAGCTGCCATGCAAGGTCATCGATCATTACAAGAAAGCACCACGCGGAGAGCACACGCTTGGCTGACTCCTTGCAGAATTGAGTACTACGCTCTCCGCAGTTTCAAATATCGACAAAATTTATCATGACTGATTTCACTGACCTTATTGTGTGGAAAGCCCTGGAAGAATTCGTAACTATATAAACTTACCCAGTAAATCAAAACATATGTTTCTGAAAAAGTATTTCAAAAATTAAAATGTATTATTTCGGACCACTCCTTTTATCTAAAGCTTTTACACCGTCTTGATGTCTCATCAGCCAAGCGTTTCCTTAGGAAATATGATTTTCAGATAGAAAGACCATTCCAACCTTTTATACCTCTTCTTTTTGAAATATTCTTCAAGAATAAAAAAGGATCTAAAGACTTCTATAACAGCATGATTACATCAGCTTCAACACCTACTGGGGTGAGGAAATGGAATGAGGAGTTTGATTTTGATATTGATAAATGGCAGAAAATACTTAAAATTCCATTTACAGTCACAAAAAATTCAAAATTGCAGTGGTTTCAAGTTAGAATTATACACCATATTCTAGTAACAAACACTTTTCTTTTCAAAACAAATTTAAATCCTAGTCCATTATGTAATCTGTGTAATATGGAAAGAGAAACTATAGTTCATTGTTTATGGGAATGTCAAGAAGTGCAGGGACTACTGCAGAGACTTGAAACTCTTTGTGACATTCTTCTTATCCCTGTTTTAATAAACAAAGAATCGTTACTTTTTGGAATATTATCACCACGAGCGAGTACAGTTGATAATGAGATTTTAATTCTTATCAAACACTATATATATAAGACTAGATGTCTTCACAAATCTTTGAGTCTCAATGCACTTATCAATGTCATCAAAGACCATTTCCGTGTTCAGAACTATGTTAACCATAGTAAAAACAGTTACATAAGAAGGAAGTTTGAAATTGATTGGAGAAAATGGAAACCTATCCTGGAATTATAACCTGTC
>NW_018405487.1:222934-228968 GCF_002113885.1 Mizuhopecten yessoensis
AAGGGGTTCACATATAATGTAGGATATAAGGGGTTCACATATAATGTATGATATAAGGGGGTCGCATTTTGTTTCATAGATAATTGCTTTCAAGGCACATACTGAAGCTCACAAATTTTGAATCGACTGATTGAGATTCGTTAATTCTTGTCAGATTTTCTATTATCCATACTTTTCCTATTCATGGCTAGGTAGACTTGATTATCCTTGTAGATTATTGATTATCCATGATATTCCATATATAAGTGTGTTTAAGAGGAATGATTCCTGAAAGATTTCACGCCTCGAAAAAAAACATATTTATAACCACTTATATAATTACATAAATTTGAACGTTTGGGTACTTTACTTTATACCCCCTGCCAATAGATCACTTTATCAGTAATGGGCTATTCAGTTTTGGACGCTATTTTGTTTCTATGTATTAAGATTTGGAACTGTCACACTGACAAGCTAACGTTATTGATGAAACACTGTCTATCCACTATTCCCTGGTGCGCGGCTCAAACGGCGAAATTATGGTGATAGAAGATAAACTTTCAAACAAACCAACATACATCATATAAGTAAAGACACATTACCTGGAATGGAGCTTTGTTATTGTACAAACTCACTGTTTCTAAACCAAGATGAAAGAAGGAAAATATCAAACCGAGGAGGAACCCGTTTTAGACAGTCATGAATCTCATCAGAGCGTGGGGAATTGTCTGTCACATGCTCACTATAGCGAATAATCCTTTTTCTCATCCATTTTCTAAAAAAACAGTTTCATGGATATTATGACTCACATGTGCACTCTATATGTATATAAACCAAATGTTTAAGCTGACAGGTATATTTTATTGGTCGAGTTCCATTGATTGCTCAAAAAAAAAAAAAAACAACACGCGGGGGGGGGTTCCAATTCAAGGTCAAAGATTGCCACCGACACGAGTGTGCCGTACACATATGTATAAGTTCCGATTTAGCACGCGCTATATTTCGTTCAGGCAGTTCTTAAGGAATGATTTTTATTTTTTCAACATTGATGAGGTCATAATAACAATGGGTTTATGGACATATTGAATGAATCGCGTTAGCTTAAATATATCTTAGCAACCGTCAACAACAATAACACAACAAAATGTAGTTCCATATTCAATGTTTATTTGAAGCACAGGACACGTGAATACGTGGATATTTCACAAAGCACAGTTCAATAATATTTTAAGATGTAAGAATTAAGCATCTAGGTCGGTCGTTCCGAGTGAGTAGTTTTTGTAGTGTATTACTACGCAGTGTGATCAGGTTACTATCAGTTCCCACGTGCTGAAATTCTATGAACACCTGTGTTATGCATTTATGAATGTAATTTTTGTCAATGGGTCTAAGCATACAGAATGTAAATATACTCATTTAATGCTATTTTGACTTGCCCTACGATAAACAGGGGGAATGTTCTGTCATAACAATTGCATGACGTCACGTCAATAATTCACTACGTCACGTCAACAATGCAATGATGTCACGTCAACAATAGCATGAAAGATAACTGCTGGAAATTATGAAATAAACGTTTGAATCGCATGCCACTTGTATTTGATGTGGGAGAAACATAAACATCGTAGGGGTAAGTATGGTGGCTGATATATGACATATCGTCTTTTCGCTTTGTCGCCCGCGAAATAACGCCAAGCGAAATAACGAAATAACGCCAAAGCGCCAAAGCGAAAAGACGAAATAACGCCAAAGCGCCAAAGCGAAATAACGAAATAACTCCAAAGCGCCAAAGCGAAATAACGAAATAACACCAAACCGAAGTGAAAATAACGCCAAAGTATGGTGGCTGATAGGCAGAAAAATCTAACGTACATGTACCAGGTGTTCCAGAAGCTTAGTGTCCTGCGCTTGATGGTCGGCATCCACTTTGTCGTTCTAGGTCAAATGCTAGCAATGTCACGCGCTCAAAGTCAGAACAGGGCTTTTCACCACGAACCAACAATGTACACTGATGCACATAATTGAAAACTTTACTTCTACAAGCCATTAAACACAAGATAGTTCAATTTCTAATGGGATCGTAAAGGCGGACATCAAACTTGCCAAAAGTCTTAATCGGCCTGCAATCTTAAAACCTTGTGTTTTAGGTTGGTGCATCAGCCGTCGATATCGTTCACAAAAATCGTAATATCCTGAGTAAGCTCGCGAATATCAAATCAATTGCGACATGTAAAATTCGTATGTAGGTGAATCAGTTATTTTCAAGAAAGGTCAAGAAAGGAAAGAAAAGACGCTTTTGGTATAGCTTGATAATAACCCGTCGTTTTGGTCAAGCTTGGTAGTAAGCCGTCGTTTTGGTATAGCTTGGTAGTAAACCGTCGTTTTGGTACAGCTTGGTAGTAAACCGTCGTTTTGGTACAGCTTGGTAGTTAGCCGTCGTTTTGGTATAGTTTGGTAGTTAGCCGTCGTTTTGGTATAGTTTGGTAGTTAGCCGTCGTTTTGGTGCAGCTTGGAAGTAAGCCGTCGTTTTGGTATAGCTTGGTAGTAAACCGTCGTTTCGGTATAGTTTGGTAGTAAGCCGTCGTTTTGGTAAAGCTTGGTAGTAAGCCGTCGTTTTGGTATAGTTTGGTAGTAAGCCGTCGTTTTGGTATAGCTTGGTAGTAAGCCGTCGTTTTGGTATAGCTTGGTAGTAAGCCGTCGTTTTGGTAAAGCTTGGTAGTAAGCCGTCGTTTTGGTACAGCTTGGAAGTAAGCCGTCGTTTTGGTACAGCTTGGTAGTAAACCGTCGTTTTGGTACAGCTTGGTAGTAAGCCGTAGTTTTGGTAAAGCTTGGTAGTAAGCCGTCGTTTTGGGATAGCTTGGTAGTAAACCGTCGTTTCGGTATAGTTTGGTAGTAAGCCGTTGTTTTGGTATAGTTTGGTAGTAATCCGTCGTTTTGGTCAAGCTTGGTAGTAAGCCGTCGTTTTTGTATAGCTTTATAGTAAGCCGTCGTTTTGGTATACCTTGGTAGTAAGACGTCGTTTTTGTATAGCTTGATAGTAAGCCGTCGTTTTGGTATACCTTGGTAGTAAGCCGCCGTTTTTGTATAGCTTGATAGTAAGCCGTCGGTTTGGTATACCTTGGTAGTAAGCTGTCGTGTTGGTATTAGTTTGGTAGTAAGCCGTCGTTTTGGTAAAGCGTGGGCGTAAGCCGTCATTTTTTTTGGTATAGCTTGGTCGTTAGCCGTCGTTTTGGTATAGTTTGGTAGTTAGCCGTCGTTTTGGTGCAGCTTGGAAGTAAGCCGTCGTTTTGGTATAGCTTGGAAGTAAGCCGTCGTTTTGGTACAGCTTGGAAGTAAGCCGTCGTTTTGGTACAGCTTGGTAGTGCACCGTCGTTTTGGTATAGCTTGGTAGTACGCCGTCGTTTTGGTATAGCTTGGTAATAAGCCTTCGTTTTGGTATAGTTTGGTAGTAGGCGCCGTTTTGGTATAGTTTGGTAGTAAGCCGTAGTTTTGGTAAAGCTTGGTAGTAAGCCGTCGTTTTGGTAAAGCGTGGGCGTAAGCCGTCATTTTTTTTGGTATAGCTTGGTCGTTAGCCGTCGTTTTGGTATAGCTTGGTAGTACGCCGTTGTTTTGGTATAGTTTGATAGTAAGCCGTCGTTTTGGTATAGCGTGGTAGTAAGCCGTCGTTTTGGTAAAGCTTGGTAGTAAGCTGTCATTTTGTATAGCGTGGTCGTAAGCCGTCGATTTGGTATAGTTTGGTAGTAAGCCGGCGTTTTGGTATAGTTTGGTAGTAAGCCGTAGTTTTGGTAAAGCTTGGTAGTAAGCCGGCGTTTTGGTACAGCTTGGAAGTAAGCCATCGTTTTGGTACAGCTTGGTAGTAAACCGTCGTTTTGGTACAGCTTGGTAGTGCACCGTCGTTTTGGTATAGCTTGGTAGTAAACCGTCGTTTTGGTACAGCTTGGTAGTAAACCGTCGTTTTGGTACAGCTTGGTAGTGCACCGTCGTTTTGGTATAGCTTGGTAGTAAACCGTCGTTTCGGTATAGTTGTGTAGTAAGCCGTCGTTTTGGTAAAGCGTGGGCGTAAGCCGTCATTTTTTTTGGTATAGCTTGGTCGTTAGCCGTCGTTTTGGTATAGTTTGGTAGTAAGCCGGCGTTTTGGTATACCTTGGTAGTAAGCCGTCGTTTTTGTATAGCTTTATAGTAAGCCGTCGTTTTGGTATACCTTGGTAGTAAGCTGTCGTGTTGGTATTAGTTTGGTAGTAAGCCGTCGTTTTGGCATAGTTTGGTAGTAAGCCGCCGTTTTGGTATAGCTTGGTAATAAGCCGTCGTTTTGGTATAGTTAGTAAACCGTCGTTTTGGTACAGCTTGGTAGTAAACAGTCGTTTTGGTACAGCTTGGTAGTAAGCCGTCGTTTTGGTTTAGTTTGGTAGTAAGCCGTCGTTTTGGTATAGCTTGGTAGTAAGCTGTCATTTTTGTATAGCGTGGTCGTAAGCCGTCGTTTTGGTATAGTTGCGTAGTAAGCCGTCGTTTTGGTATACCTTGGTAGTAAGCCGTCGTTTTTGTATAGCTTGATAGTAAGCCGTCGTTTTGGTATACCTTGGTAGTAAGCTGTCGTGTTGGTATAGCTTGGTATTAAGCTGTCGTGTTGGTATAGCTTGGTATTAAGCCATCGTTTTAGTATAGCTGTAAGTAGGAGCGGATACAGTAGCGTCTGGTTTGTCCTTGGTTTCAAGTTCAGGAGGGAATATCCGATCGAAGTGGTCAATTAACTGTTATGTATTGACCATCATATCGTCTTAGTGAAAATGAAGGACTTTGACAGGTTTTTGTTACCAGTCGTGATAAGATCTTTAATGAATTTCGTCTCGTATGAAAACAAAAACACGTCGGCTAGGCGATAGGCACAGTTTGTTCCTATGAAAATGCCAACTGTCTAGAAAAGCTAAAAAAATAAGATGTCCTGCCGAAGATAATGTCATCCACTAACTTTGTCATTCTCAACAAAAAGCATTAATCGAGATTTCACAAAGTGTGTCCCAAGATAGCTTACATCCGTATATATATATATATATACGTTCGCCATTCTTTTAAAGAAAATTTCCCAAAATCAGAGGACGATGATTTTTTTCAGTTCGGTATCAAATACGGTAGTGTATAGAGAGGAATGTCAAATGCTCTCATTCACGTACGAAAAAAACTGTTTTGAGATCTTCGAAATTCACATATTATTCATTCTACTTGTAGAGAATACAGTTACAATTCGATTGTCACCCTGATTAGATGGAACTATTTAAATATAAATATATAGTGATATCCATTTTGGAAAATGATTTAATTTTGCAACTAGCAGAACAAGCAATAAAACGTTGTTTATAAGGATTTCCCTACAGAGAAATATTACCATATCATTACTTTGGTAGTCGTGTCTATTGTAACACATTGTGGCAAAGTGACGACCGAAAGTCTGTTGATTGTGACAAAACCACAGCTAATAAACAGTGAAGCTACGGACAAAAGCTATGGAGTAGTCAGTGTCATTCATTTTCGAAGAAAACATTAAAAATGGTCCGATCCTCTGATTGTCTCAGATATATTGTATCATATCTCTAATCGTATTAATAGAGAAAGTGTTGTGTGACTTATTGACTGTTATATGATTTTCCTACCCAGATGTCTGTACAGGTGATAATGATTGCTGGCATATGCTTTTGTTACTACTGAGCTGAACACTTCCATATATCAGGTAACAGTGTAATATGTTACATAATCAACAGCGATAATGTGTCTGAAATTTGAGGAACATGATATTTGTCTGGAGTGCTGGGTACTAGTTAGGTGGTTGGAGGTGATATTTGTCTGGAGTGCTGGGGTACTAGTTAGGTGGTTAGAGGTGATATTTGTCTGGGGTTCCTGGGTACTAGTTAGGTGGTTGGAGGTGATATTTGTCTGGAGTGCTGGGGTACTAGTTAGGTGGTTGGAGGTGGTATTTGTCTGGAGTGCTGGGGTACTAGTTAGGTGGTTGGAGGTGATAGTTGTCTGGAGTGCTGGGGTACTAGTTAGGTGGTTGGAGGTGATA
>NW_018405487.1:232739-255418 GCF_002113885.1 Mizuhopecten yessoensis
ACCAAGCTATACCAAAACGACGGCTTACGACCAAGCTATACCAAAACGACGGCTTACGACCAAGCTATACCAAAACGACGGCTTACGACCAAGCTATACCAAAACGACGGCTTACGACCAAGCTATACCAAAACGACGGCTTACGACCAAGCTATACCAAAACGACGGCTTACGACCAAGCTATACCAAAACGACGGCTTACGACCAAGCTATACCAAAACGACGGCTTACGACCAAGCTATACCAAAACGACGGCTTACGACCAAGCTATACCAGAACTTGTAATACACTTGTACACTTTTTATAAACACACTAGCCGTTTATATGTATCGTTTTGATGTTGTTAGGTTCTGATATTTCAGATAAAATATAATAAACTTTTTTTCTTCTTTAGCTTTATTAGTGAAAAGCCATATTTGATATTGAGGCTCGGACTTAATACTTGTAGATGACATAGAAAATGAAAAGCTTTTCGAAGAAAAACGTGCAAGAAAAATAACTTGCTTTTTTGTAAGAGCTTTATTTTTCAACACTGCCGACTGTACGAATTTGTGGTTGAAAATTATTTTGCATAGGTGAACACGTGGTCACCGAGATGAACCTGTGGTCGAAGAGGTGAACCTGTGGTCGAAGAGGTTAACATGTGGTCACAGTGTGAACATGTGGTCACAGAGGTGAACATGTGGTCACAAATGTTGACTGCTTACGTCACAGCTTATAATTATTCGGTACTTCCCGGCCATTTCTTGGCAACTTCCGCCGTTAAGCAATTACCAAAAGTGGCATCCATATAGGGAGTATTGCTCACGTCTGCTTCCGGCCGTCTGCAATGTTTATGTATATCGGCTGCCTTATGTACAATCATGGACAGATTTTCGGAATACAATACTGCAGAAATTGATGAAATTCTTAATAACAAAGACAGTACAAACACCAAGAATGTGATTAGAGTTGCAGAGAAATTAATAACAGAGTATATTGAAGCAAAGCACAACGCATTACCACGGGATTTTTTTCAAGATAAATCCAAATTGGAAACGTCAGAAATTTTGAAAAAGTTATAACAAAACATTTGTAGACTGAGTTTTCGGTCAACATGTGTTATGTTAAACCCTCGGACCAAAATCTTGCCTGAGGCCGAACAGTTTGGCCCTCTGGTTTAACATAACACATGTTGTCCTCAAACCCAGTCAACAAATGTATAATATCGACTGAGAAAGCAATATTGACCGAGGAGAGGTCAAGGTCAGTATCACTTTTCAAGTAAATATAACATCGTTAAACCAAAATCAAAGTCCTTAATTATTATATTAGATATGGATTTTACGTGTAACATTAAAGAAAAGGTTAGTTAATCGTCAATCAATTAAAACAACATCTGGCAGAGATTTGTGATTTGCCAGTGAAATGGCTTCAAGGAATAATTGCCTACGAGATGTTTCTTAAAATAACTCTGGGTAATTATGAATATCACAAGTTACCGACCTCTGCGTGATTATAATTGAACCACTGAGGATATACTATCTTATATATAAGATATATACACGGAGGCACGGTAGTCCAGTGATAGGACGCCGGGCTTGTGACCGAAGGGTTGCGGGTTCGCGCCACGGCACAGCAATGTGTTGTATCCTTGAGCAAGATACTTTACTCCGCTTGTTCCAGTCTACTCAGCTGTAAATGAGTACATGGTTGGGCAGTGCTAGAATTGTTGAATGCTAGCTGTTAGCGCCAATATGGCAGCTCCGGATGTATGCTCCCCATGGAGTTGAGAAATGTACTGGCTAGTTGCAAAGGCCCTATAACCACGGATAATAATTTGTGGACCGCTTTTTCAATTCAAAATGAATTTAAGGGCCATCTTATTTTTCAAAAAAAATAAGTATAAAATAAACTGATTAAGTTGCAATCTTTGAGCAGTTGCAACTATTATTTTAGGAATATTGCACACATATATGTTAATATGATAAAATATATATCTTGGTAATGACGTTATGCTGTTACCGTTCAAATTTCTCTTTAACTTATGCATTCGATGGATATGTGCTAAGGGGAGATAACCACAGTTTCAAGTCAAAATGCTGCGTATGTATATAATAATCTTTATTCAGCAATAGACACAAATGTGTCTTATGTTAGAATATAAGGTACACTCCATAAGGAAATGATACTCGTCCTCTAGAGCCCCACAACAACTACAAGTACGATTCGCATATGGAATAGGGTTCGGTCTGTGCCAACGGCCTACCTCAACACTCAAACGAGGAGAAGAGACTCTAAATTTTGTTAACGCTATACGAAACTTCTTTATGTTGACAAGGTCGAGATATAGTTTATATTCGAAGTTATTAGAAAGATTAACATAAAATCTTGCTCTAGTAGAGCCAGATAATTCCCTCTGCCAATTTTGAACAAAAATGTCTTTAATTCTAATTTTAAATAAATGCATAAAGGCTTCTATACTACCTACAGACTGCATGTACCAAACATATCCAAAACCATTCGTAAAAAGAAGTTCTTTTACCGCACTAGCCCAATTTTGTTTAGAAAACTGTTCAGCGTCCTGATACAAGATGTTATATACTGATCTAACAAGATCGCTTGTTGAATCGCATACTATCCTTAGCCAATATTTTATTATTCTGCAATATCTTGTTATTCTTAATGGAAAACGACCTAGCTCACCATAAACAAAGTTATTTTGTGTTGTAGTCTTTACATATAATAATCTTTTACAAAACTTAAGGTGTACACGTTCAATATCCCCAGCCGAATGGAAGCCCCATACCTCACTACCGTAGCAAAGCACGGGCATTACCAATTTATCAAATAAATCACATATATGTTTGGGCGATAAATTAACAAAACGTTGTAAATATTTTTCCATTTTGAATATAGATTTAGTAGCTTGGCCAGCCAGAGTTTTCTGAGCCTCATAAAATGAACCCCCCGATGTAAAAACAATGCCCAAAAACGAAAACCTATTCACTATCTCTATTTCTCCGCCGTCATAATAAAATCTAACGTCGCTTGCGACCCGTCCGCCTTTTCTAAATATCATAACCTTAGTTTTATTTACATTCAGTTTTAATTTCCATGTGTTACAATACACTTTCAGAATGTCTAATCCGTGTTGTAACTGTATAGCAGACTCGGAAAAAATTGTGATATCATCCGCGTATAGAACTAAATAGAGTTTTAAATAATCAATTGTTATACCGTCAAAACCATTCAATATAAATTCATTTTCTAAATCATTTATATACATAGCAAATAAAAAGGGAGACAGACTTTCACCTTGACGAACCCCAGTTATGCATTGAAAACTTTCTGAAATTTCATTATTTACTTTTACCCTTGATTTGATAGAACTATACATAGCTTTAATTATATCAAGCATTTTACCCCTTACGCCAACTTTTATTAGTTTAAGCCACAAATTGTCCCTTACAACATAATCAAAGGCTTTTGAGAAATCAATAAATGCACAATGTAGACTCTTTTTTAAATGAAAAAGATGGGAGATAACTCCATTTAAAATAAAGATATTATCTATGGTACTGTGACCCGTCCTAAATCCAGCCTGTGCGTCAACGTAAACCTTATATTTCTCGGCCCAAAAATTAAGCCTATTATTCAAAACCCTCGTAAATAATTTCCCAACTACACTCAATAAAGTTATTCCCCTATAATTTGATACATCTGACAGTGATCCCTTTTTATGTAAAGGAATAATATAACCCTCCGTCCATGCATCTGGAAATAATCCTTTCTTAAAAACGGAATTAAACAATAACAGCATGTATGGTAACAATACATCAACACCATACATTAAAAATTCATTAATTAATAAATCAGGCCCAGCGCTTTTACCTGTTTTTAGCTGAGCGACTGCTTTCATTATTTCTTCTCGTTCAATATCATAATTCAGCTCTTCAAACATGACCTGTATTTCACCCTTCACATATCTTTCAACAAAATTTACAACCTCAGTTTCAGGCTCAAAAAATGAATCATCTGGATTTGTGACAGACGAAAAAAAATCGACAAAATCATCAGCATTAATATGTGATTTCGGTTGATTTGAACAAGATAATTTTAATAAACGCCAATATTCTCGTGCGTTGTTTTCCTTAGCCTGTAGTAACTTTCGTGTATTTTCTCTGTCGTATGACATTCGACATTTCCTTGCTTCATATTTAAATTCGTTTCTTTTTTGGACCATATTTCTTCTATTCTCATCAGAATTATTTTCTCTAAAAATATTTAACAATTGTAAAAAATCATACCTTTTTTGCTCACACGCATCACTGTACCAAGGAATATTGCGGGAATTTCCACGCGTTTTATACGCCCCAGGCGACGAAATAGTATGCGACATAATAGGTGTTGCCGCTTTACATAGACCTTCATTAAAAATATTTACAGCAGTGTTTAAATCTGTATTACTAATTTCCGTTGCATTCAATAACCGGTTAACTTCTAGGAAATTCAACATACAGTCATCTTTCTGTAAATTTTGCAAAAACACATCTTTAAGTGCAGGATTCCATTTATATTTAATTGACAACATTTCATTCGAAGTATTACTGTTAAAACCACAGGTTACCATAGACGCCTTCATTTCAAAATATACGGCCATATGATCACTGTAAACATTTGGCAAGTCAACATAGAAGTCAACAATAGATGAGAATAATTCAGGTGAAGTAATTACATAATCAACTAGACTACATCCTCGGTCATTCGCGAAAGTTAACGATCCTATACCCGCGTCTTTTCCTACTCTACCATTCAACATACGTAAACCAGAAGACTTACAGAAATCAATCAACTTCAAACCATTGCTATTAACTCTACCCTTATCAAGTGAATACCGCTTACCCATACTGTCCTCTACGTATTCGTCATCTATAGGTATAAAGTAACTTATATCACTTTCAACGAAGTCAGATAACTCCTTTGTTCTAGCGTTCATGTCACCTGTAATTATGAAATCACAAGTGTCTTCCTCGTTATTAACAATATCAATTAATATGTTATGTAAGCGGTCAAAAGTATCAACATCTAAAAAGGCCTGTCTACTGGTATTTTCAGGTAAAACATAGCACAAAACGAGATATACATTTCTTTCAAAACCAAAGAAAGTTTTTTCCATTTTCAACACAACTATATCATCGGCATCTTTAACAACTAACTCAATGCCGGGTACAACAGTATTCCGCAAATACACAATTAAACCACCCGAATTCCGCTTCGTACCTTTACACCTTTCGGTTCTATGTAAAGCATGATATTCAAAATCTTTTACATGTAAATCACTCAATTCTGAGGTCCAAGATTCTGTCAAAAGGATTATATCGTTACATTTGAATATATTTTTATAAAATTCACTGTTCAGTTTATTCAGGCGTTTAGTAACAAGTCCCTGTGTATTTAAACACACAAATTTCACCGAGTTCGTTCCACGTGCATCACGCCCCGCGTCGTCCTATGCCTTGTCGTCACTGTGCCTGTCCCCGCCTACAGCTCCCGCGATGGCCATATCGGGACGTACTGGCTAATCCCTGGCGCTCTGGTGAGATCGCGTCATCGAAGGGTGGGCAATAGTCGTCACTATCATCCTCTTCGAGGCTCGAGCTGTCGTCCGACAAATCATGATCACTCACGGCCTTGTCGCCCCTCCCCCTACGGTATAGAATACGATTCCAGTCAGGCATCTCATCACGCACAACAATATTGTTTACAATAAGTTTCGCCGGGAAGACAATCCTCGTCTCTTTGCCTGCACGTTTAGCTTTACGCAAATCGTCCAGCAATGACTTCCGTGCCCGTTGAATTTCCTCAGGATAATCTCTACTAATACCATAGCCAGAATTTTTCAAAACAACAACTTTGGACATGATCAGTTCTATGTCGGTATATTCTCGGAAACATGCAATTAGGGGGCGGGGCTTCGCATGTTCACCACATGTTGGTTTGCCTAACCGGTGGGCCCGTTGAATACTCATGGTGTCCCCAATGGCCAGTGTTGTTTCAATAAATTTTCTAACAACACCAGAACATCCCCCCTCCACGGCCTTGTCATTAGATTCAGTCAAGCCTAAAAACAACAAATTGTTCCTCCTATTTCTGCTTTCAATATCGATTGACTTGTACTCCACATAGGACAACCTATAGTCCATATCATCAAGGTCGCCTCTTATATTAGTTATGTCCTTGGATGCCTATCGACACGTGTACTGACCTTATTCAGGACTCCTTGAATTCCATCCAATTGACAAAGTTTCTCATCATTATTCCAAGCTTTTCATCCACTGTCAGACTATAACCTGGAGAGGTCTATTTCTGTAGCTGTCCCGTGGCCACCGGTATTTTTCCTGGCCCTCTTACTTTGAACTGTAGCGAACCCCTCGTTGTCCACTTGAGTCCTGTCCTGTCTACCGCCATGTTTTCCACCTGTATCCTGAGATACCACACTCGCAAAACTGTTTTCACAAGATTTAGGCCCAAACCTCGCTGACCACGACCTCTGTTACCACCATAAGAACCACTGGCTCTTCCTCGACCACGACTGCTAATTTTCAGCACACAGTTATCACTTTAGCTAAATATTTTAACAAATTTTCTACAGAGCGAAATCACTGACCACTACCGATCCATGTGACGTCACACTATGTGTTATGCTGACTATCGATTAGTTAATCACGACAGCCACTCGCCCAGACGTCGATTGATAGTTACTGTAGTGACTTATCGTGTTACCAGTTAGCTGACCACGGATCAATATAATCCCTGGAATCCGTAAACAATGATAACAATTGCTAAACAATGGACAGATTGAACATGCATTCGAAAGTTAGAAATGAAACTTAAGTGAGCTCAAAAGTTTTGCAACCCAATTCTACAATGATGTTGTCTGATGGTAACTCAGTCAATCGGTTTTGTTCACAGAGTATTTTATCTTTGCTATAGTCGTTTACCACAAAGTGTACTGCAAAATAATTTTCAACCACAAATTCGTACAGTCGGCTGTGTTGAAAAATAAAGCTCTAACAAAAAAAGCAAGTTATTTTTCTTGCACGTTTTGCTTCGAAAAGCTTTTCATTTTCGATGTAATCTACAAGTATCAAGTCCGAGCCTCAATATCAAATATGGCTTTTCACTAATAAAGCTAAAGAAGAAAACATATTTATTATATTTTATCTAAAACATCAGAACTTAACAACATCAAAACGATACATATAAACGGCTAGTGTGTTTATACAAATTGTACAAGTGAATCACAAGTTATTGCACGGATGAATAAATCGCTGAGTGAAAACTTTGCGAAGTGTCGCAGAAAGGTGCAGGATGGATCGGATGAATTAGATACATCTAGCACATGGTCTTACGACGGATATCCCTGCCTGAGTCGACAGAATATTTTATCTAACGTAGCAAACTGTGTCAAAAACGATCGTAGTTATGTTGACTGTGAGAAAAACACTGGAAAAAAGCATTGAAGCTACGAAATAATGTCACTGAAGATCGTGAATAGTCAGTTTTATTTATTTTCGAGTGGGAAACAAAACAATCAATGCGGTTTGACCATTGACCAACTGAAACGGTGTAATATTTCGATTAATATCTATTCACTTTTCATAGTTTAAAACATAAGCTGTTTTTGCTACAACAGTAACTATTCACGTTTGGACAGATAATGAATATCTTCGTTTAAGAAGTACAGTAGCCAAATTTTCGAAAAAATAAAGACTCAATCATTTAATAAAAATGTAAAATGCTAATTTTTTCTTCTGCGAAAGAAGTTTCAAAAATGTCAAAAATGAAGAATTGGCAATATAAGTAAAAACCTTTCAAAAATCGGAATGATATCACTATTCATGATTACTAAAGAAAATATGGTTCGTTTTTAAAAGCATAGGTGAACCTAAACACGAAGGTGATGACCTTAGTCATTAGGAGAATATTGAAAACATGTAACAGATTCAGAATTTGACCTGGACATCTTCACAAAATCTTAATATCTTTATAAATAACCTTTATCAGAATCAAATGACGGACAGTAACATTAGTATAAGAGATATAAAACTACCTACTCGAAATGTATAATGTAGGAAAAGCTGTGGCCTGACATTATGTTATGTAATGAATAAGAGTTCTACACCTGTTATGATTGACAGTTAGTAGTACCGATCTTCAAAAATGTTCACAAACATGAAATGTTCCACCAAATTATTGAGGAATTTTACTCATCAGCTGTTTCGGATAACTCTTCAATGACATTCTACATCAAAGACTTACTAACTTCATGGAGGACAAGTTATGTGACCAGCAATGTGGGTTTTGAAAGATCTTCTGATAGTATCTTTGTTTTTAAATCCCATCTAACTAATTGCATTTAGAGTAAATAGAAAAATGTGTTTGCTTGTTGAGAGGATTTTAATAAAGCATTTTACAGTGATTAGAGAAAATGTTTACTCCTCAATTTAGTTCAGAGTGGAATTGGAAATAAATTCTTGAAGATCATCATCAACATGTATAAAAAGACCTCCTCTTCGGTTAAATTCGCCACTTATTTTTATTCTGAATATGTGATATGCTAAAACGTCTTAAATATGGCGAAAGACTGAACATCTGGTCCATATCTTGTAATTCTATATAAAAATTGATGTACCAAATCTTCTGAAGTTCCATTCTGTGTCCCTTATTAAATCAGATATTGGTTGTATGATGTTTGCTAATGATTTATTTTCAGTATTGGATACAGTCCAAGGTCTCATTAGAATAGAACATTTCTATAAATACTAATAGGAGGCCAATGGGGCCTGTATCGCTCACCTGGATAATAAAGCAATCCTGGGAAATTATTCTTATTACATAAATCCCTCCAATGGTAGAGCAGAAGAAGAATTTTAAAGATTCAAACCTCGAATTCTCCTATTGGGCTCAACAACTTTGCACCTAGAGGTGACAAACCCTCCGTTTTTACAAAATGTAGTTCCCTTTGCCCAATGATGCTCCAGGTCAAAGATGGATGACATCCCTCCAAAGGTACAGAGGAAGCAGATTTTTGAAAACACCCACCGTTTAAACATAATTGGGTCATCTTGGCCCAAGGATGCTCCAGACCAAATTAGGATAAAATCCCTTTATCCCTATGGTAAAAGAGGGATTTCAAAGGTTTTACCTCTATTTTTCCTACTAAGTCCCGCCCCTCTGCCTCCATGGGGTCCAAACTCACCGTTTATACAAAATAAAGTGCACCTTTTCAAAGGATGCTCCAAACAAAATTGGGATGATATCCCTCAATCCCTATGGTAACAGAAGGTTTTAAAGGCTAACTCTATTTCCACTATTTGTCCCCATTATCCCCCCCNACGAAACATACCCTGTCTCCTGCATACACACACGCCAGCACGCATACACTACACACATGGAGGCACGTCCTTAAATGACCTTATCTGTTTTTAGGACGTTTAACAAAATTTAACCAAACCAAACCTTGGCCCAAGGAAGCTCCAGACTAAATAAGGATAAAAGACCTTAATCCCTATGGTAGAAGAAGGATTTTCAAGTTTTTTTACCTCTATTTCCCATATTGTACTCTGCCCCTCTGTCCCCAGGTGGGCCACACTCACCGTTTGTACACAACTGAGTCCCCTTTACCAAAGGATGCTCAAAACCAAATTGGGATGAAATCCCTTCATCCCTATGGTAGGAGAAGGATTTTCAAAGTTACCCTCTATTTCCCCTCTTCGGCCTCACCCTCTGCCCACAGGGAGGCTACAGTCACCGTTTATACAAAACCGAAGGAAGCTCCAGACTGAATTAGGATAAAATTCCTTATCCCTATGGTAGAAGAACGATTATAAAGTTTTTGCCTCAATTCCCCTAGTCGGCCCACCCCTCTTCCCCCGGGGGGGAGGGGGTCACACCCGACGTTTATACAAAATTAAATCCCCTTGGCCTAAGGATGCTCCCGACCAAATTATGTCCAAATCTACTGGGCCATTCAGGACAATAAGCTTTTTAAAGGAAAAGTTGACGGACGGACGACAGATGGATGACGGACGCCGAGCCTTGACATAAACTCACCGGTCCATATATATAATTAGGACCAGCTGAGATTACCAAACAAATGCTATGATCTGCCAGGGAGAAAACAGCATTAGTTTCAAGCTTCACCTTTCAAACCAAGGCCTGAAAGTATGATTTTTCAATAAAGTAATGCTCTGAAAATATAGCTAATATTCCAATGGCTGCCCGATGTAGGCTTTTTCTCTGGTCGGGTCAAACCAGTTTTAGCTTACAATGCTGAAACCTGTTACATGGATATGTATCAAAAACAAATACGAACTAAAAAGAGAGCGGACAAATATATCCCAGAGTTTGTAATACCTTTCAAACATTTACTAGTTACTTTTTTAACAAGTTTATCTGAAATTCTGTAAGCCGGCCTTGGGGTTACCCAAGAGGGCAGTATATATTGGATCAAGAGCCGAGTTGGGACAGTAACCTATGGTGATTCTAATTAAGGTTCAGACATTAGTTACACTAAAGATGTCATGAAGACAAATGGGTTGCATTACTTAATGGATGCTCAGAATCGCATCTGCAAAAACAATGAAACTGAAAAATTATACTTGTATTTCCATTGAAAATTTAACTTGTAATTTCATAGAAAATTTATATTTGTATTTTCATTGAAAATTTATATTTGTATTTTCATTGAAAATTTAAACTTTTATTTTCAATGAAAATTAAAACTTGTATTTGCAATGAAAATTAATTTCTTTTTCATGAAACTACAATCGCACCTTGAATTAGCAATATGAAGATTAAAGAAAACCCTGAAAACAATTTTTGTTTCTTTGTTTTTGTGTTTTACGTCCTATTAACGGCTAAGTCATTTTAGGACATGCCAGGTTTTGGTGGTAGAGGAAAGCCGGAGTTTCCGGAGAAAAAACCCACTGACCTAATACCATTACCTGACGACTGCCCCACGTAGATCTCGAACCCGCGATCCAGTGGTGGAGGGCTAGTGGTAGTAGAATATCAGACGCCTTAGCCACTTGGCCACCGCGGCACCCTACATTAGAACAAAGAGTATGTAAAGAACAAAATGTATTGTTTTAGAGGATGAGAAAATTTCTTCTTTGGGTGTGGCTATAACTCACAACTGTGAAATGAACAAATCTATTCAAGTCGATTCCATGCTGAACACAAAAACATTAATACAAATGTTGATCTACTGACAATATTCAACTTATACATTATGTACTTGACTTTTGCTTATTCATAAAACAGTCACTTGAACAGAGAAGAGTGGGCCTGACTTCTGTGTAAAAGTTTGAAAATGTCTGTATATGGTGTTTTTTTGGGGTTTTTTACCTTCAAGTTACTGCGAAGCTATCAATTAGTAATACAAATATTGAACATACATGTAAATGAAAACAATTACATAACAGTAGGCCTTTCGCTGGCGACAGTATCGTTTACTTCATATCCAATAATGTTGAACTGTTGTCCAATTTATAAAGTAACGAAGAATCTTGTCTCTATTACTATATGTGACTCTCTCCTGTCTCGATACAGTAACTCTTCGTGTCGCCATACGGTTGCGGTATTGTCGATATTTCCTGCAGAAATGATGCACACATTATCTTCTGCCTTCTATCAAGTCGTTCCAGATATTGTTTATTACACCGACAAAACAGTTTGGACATGCGTATGCGACACTCATTGAATCTCCATACATATAAAAAAGGGTTTATGATGGTACTCATCATAAAAATGATGTTCGTTATGTTCCGAATACCTCCTGTTTTAAAGAGCTGGTCAGGGTATAGGTAAACCACGGTTCGGTAAACACCGGTAGGCGTGTAACATATAACGAATGCCAACATCAGAAGGCACAAAATCATGGTAAATCGAAATACGTTGGTTTGAGAAGATCTGGTTGAAATATTTAAAGTTTTCATTTCCCGTGTGTGTTTTCTGAAATTCAGAAATACGCCCGTGTACGCTCCAACGATGACAATTCCACATGCAAGACTACTGAGAAGAAGAACACTTACTCCATTTGACTGGTTCTCATTGAAGCAATCCGCGATGTAGCTGACTCCACTAGCATAGGGACACTAGCCACATACCAAGTGATACGGCAACGGTCAGACGTTCACTTACGTGCTTCAGATACCAGTTTGAAAAGTACAGACAGAAGAATCTGTCTACTGCAAGCATGGACACAGAAAACATTTTAGTGAATGTCAAAAGTCGAGACAGGATAAGTTGAAAGCGACAGCCTACATTGGTATCGGAAACCCCGATATATTCGATCACTAGTGCGACTGCTGGAAAACCTCCGAGAAAAGTATCAGCTAGAGCAATATTACGGATCATCACTTTGATTCTTTTGTCTATTCTAACACACTGTGACAAAGTGACGATCGAAAGTATGTTGATTGTGACAGAACCACAGCTGATAAACAGTAAAGGTACGAACGCTGTCTTTAAAGAATATTTGGAATACTCAGTGTCATTCATTTTCGAAGAGAACAATGACAGCGGTCCGATCCTCTGATTGTATCGACTGAGAATATTTCACCATGTCTCGGTGTATTTCTATTCCTAATGATAATCAAAGTTGTTGTGTTTGACAACGTCTGTCTCACCTTTATATAAGTATATGATATAAGATCTTACCCTGACGTCAGTACAGTCGATTGCACAAGCGAGTACCTTGCAGTATAATCAAACAGCGTCACTTTGTTCTCAAATTTCAAAGTGTCATTTTTGTCTCAAGAACATGTCTACTAATTGTATATTTTGGTTTATCTGTATACTACCTCGGTCGATATAATTGCCGGTCGTTTGAAACTCATGTGGCTCTATGCTGCGGACGCTAACTAAGGGAGGAAGTGATGTGCTCATAAATTTATCATTTCGTCACTCTGTTCGATTACTTATTTTAATTTGTTCAATAAGATATGGACAGTCGAATATACTGTTTACACACTTTAAAAGGAACAAATGTTCTAAATACAAATCTACGTTTTAAAAGAGGTGGTAAATTAAAATAAACACATATTTCTTCATAAAACATCACAGTCAATCTTTGCTTTAAAGCATCAAATTTAAGAAATTTTCTCTGAACTACTTCTAATTGATGTGCCAGAGTAGTTCGATATGGACACCATATTTCACAAGAATTACAAATAGAATGACAGTAAAATGGCATGAAAATTAACTGAATTACCTCAAAATTTCACATACGCTCTAAAACAAGGCTCGTAAACTGTAATCGTGTCTGTCAAAAATCAATATTGAATCCAATATTTCACGAATCATAGCACATCTCCCTATCTCAAAATATTAGTTCATAGTCAATTATTACTGCCATCATCCAAAATTTATAACTGAAATGGCGAAAAGGCATGTAATTAAGCAGCACGTACAGTACTTGTTCATTGTTATTACAGGCTGCAGCGACTTTACAAATGACACATTGTACATACTCCCGTCTTGCCGAAAACGTCTAGCTTCTTCTAAAAAACCTTCTCGTGCTTTCCAAAATCCCATCTTGTTCTAGACTGTTCCTGGCTGTAGCAATGTTGTTGATATCATTGTTCACGAGGGTTGACACCTCCATGTGACACGATTTGGTAACATGTACTGGATTCAAAAGTATCACGAGGTATTACAGGAGCCGTCATATTGTTTACGCATCGCTAGGGCACACTGCGATAGTATGCACGATTTGATTAGTCGATACGAGCTTGATAGAACACTGCTCATTGGTCGACCAATTATTGAGCTCTATTTTGGAACAGTCGAAAATGACTTCGGTGGGTGAAATTTTTGTGGAAACCTCTCAGTGTTTTTTGCACTCAAGTGCAATTTTTTTTTTTTACACTTAAGTGGAAATCTTTTACACTTAAGTTTAAAAAGTACATAATGGTCATTTGGGTTTTTTGCACTTAAGTGCAAAGGTTTTTGCACTAAAGTAGTTTAGGTATTTTATCCTAAAACGGCCGCCCATAACCGTAATCATATTTGCAATTAAAACCTGCCACACTACTCCCCCCCTGTTTGACACATGCGTTAAGTAATGCAGGTGTCTAGAGGATCGCGCATACTACGAAGTTTGCTTAACGTGGAATTGCACATTTGACACTAGCTCCATCTGTGACCTCGTGTGGTCTCTCTGCCCTTATATGGAATTTGAAATCTCCTTATATGGATGTCATTTATTCACTTTTCATTCATATGCAACTGTTTTCGGCAGCGACACCTAGCATTTTCATGCATGCCGTAGTGACGCAATTTTGTGGTTAGCCAACGAATAGGCAGAGAAAGCATTCACTTCGATACTTTCTTAACTAGTCAGATTTATGTGACGAGCGGTTTCCTCTGACCTACTTACTGTAGTGTTCCAACCTTACTGCAGTACACAGTTCCCGTCACAATGTTTGGGTCATTATAACGTTTTGCTTTATATCAAAAACATTACCACTGCAAATAAGCCTAAAATGTTACCACTGACCACTTGAATATGACTATTCTTTCTCTCTCCAAAATATTCTGTCCATTTCAGTAGAGTCTGTTGTAAGCACAGAATAGATCGACAGGACCAATACATTAACAAGAATAGAACTGTAAAGCTAATCATGCTTTGATAACTTTAGCATTATTTCTTGACACAGAAGTTGTGAAAAAAATATGTAAAATAAATATCATTTGTCTTTAATTGCCGACTTATATAATCTAACTATGTGCCTTCAATCTAAAAATAAAACAAAAATCCAAAAATAAAGTAGGCTCAGTAATGCAATATTTATAATTATTTTCCTTGAGTTTAAATTCGCCGTAATTAATCTAAGAAATAAAAAAAAATCACATATTTCAAATATAAATTGCAGTAGAACACGCTTGAATAGAAAGGGAAGAAGTTATAACGGTAGTGACCAACCCTTTGAAATAAAACTGCGCACATCACGTCGCGTAACTTACATGTAGCAACTCCCGTGTCGTCGATTTGCAACAAATATAAGCGACCGCCATCGATGATATTCTGAACGGTTTGCTGTTCTAAAAACTGCATACCCGCGACGCTAATAACTTTTCTCAATCACTTAAAATTCTGAAACGTAATATGAATGAGAGTACACAAATACGATGTATCGTTTGAAGTGATCCGACATAGTAGTTCAAAGGCCGAAAATCGGCACTTCGACATGATGTTTCAAATGCGATATTTTCTTTCTTAATAAAGCATATCGGACGTATGTATGCTTGCTTCGGTACTGGAAAAGGTAAATGAAGACAATATACTGAACCTATAAATTTGTTGGATGCGGTGATTGAACAAGATGATCAGATCTAGATCTTCTTACGGTGCCAACAAATGTACGTGTGCCCTATGTGTGACTCGCTTATCAGACTGTACTTGTTCAACGTCAATGGGTCATCCAATTATTTTGACCCCTCTATCCATTAATGTAACACAAACCATAACATCACCTTTTTGCTTATTATCGTTACAGCTAAGACAAAAGCATTGGGATCGCAGTCGTACAGCGCGCGCTGAACTGATTACATGTAAGTTAACACAATCAGTGTCAGCCGTAACACACGTGAGTAGATCTAGACAGATCGTATCATTGGACAAACATACAGATTTTTCCCGGGATTTTTTTTAACTTTAAAACGTAGCAGGTCCATTTAGTAGCCACATCGTATTGTTAGTAGCCAGTTAAAAATAAAAGTAGTCAATGGCTACCGAAAGCGCGAGCCCTGAAAATATATCACATTTTAATGCCTTGAAATCCGGAATCATTATGAGAAATTTATATCAATAAATGACAGTAAACAACACTAAATAACTTGCATGTAAATTATAATTCTATCTAATGATTTGGAGCGTTCACAATTCATTTTTCTTTATGAATATACAAGCTACTCTTTTGTTACATGATCATATATATCCTGCCCACTTACAGATTGCATAATAACCTTTAATTTCGCTTTTTTTAGACATTTACAGTTGATACTTAGCAATTGAAGTTTTCATCAGAGAATCTTTTTCTTGCATAATGGATTAACAGGTAGTTAGTGTTATGCTTACTTACTACAAACCAAAGTAGGATAGTGTTCCTGAAGAAAATTGAAATAAAAATACACAAAATTATTGGAATTTATTCTATGATTCATTCCACTCTGGCATTTTATTTTAAATAAAATGCCAGAAAAGAATTTAAGGGAATTTATACATAAAGACCATTGGGAAAGTCCAAGGTTTCTAGCCAAGGCAGGTATCTAACTTAATTTTATGCACTATATTGTTCAGACTACATGCGCAGCAAAACAAACTGGATTGGTGACATATGTCCGAAAAAACTATCTGGATCCGCTTCTTGTCCGGTCTAAAGAAAATATAATAAAAATTGTTGAACATGGAAAAAGCATTACTTATAAAAATGACTGTTAAATATTATATAAAATTATAAACTTTGTAACAATGAAAACAACCAAAAAATAAAATGATGAATCATTTTTTGTATTTCAGGCAGCACGTGAAGAATTGAAAGATATGAATAAATCCATAGAGGCTGAAATTATTAACAACAACTGGATTGAAACAAAAGTTATTATTATCTGCAATACCGAATTAATACATGATCATTAAATGGACTGCATAATTGCCAGACATCGTATACATGCTGTGCTGTTGTGTCCCAATATGGATTCAAAAGTGTCCAACAAAGCCATTTTATCACATATCAATTTTTAGATACATTCGGGATACATGCTCTCGCATCACAAATTCAAACTTTTCCTTGAGAATGACCACCCTTTTAGTTGAGGCCATTGTACATGGGACCCCCTCTATGGGTAACGAGCTTCATATTGGTATTTCTTGGAATTAAAACTTTATTTCAGGTGACAATATTTAAAATCTAAATATGTTAAAGTTGAAAATTGTCACCTATTTTAAGAAACATGTGTACATGAGGACAGTTAAAAAGGATGGGGGACCAGTATTTGCCAAGGAAAGCTGGGTAAAAGGTAGGGCTGTCACAACATATCGGAAAAAGGGTATATCGCAATACACTGGTATAGCGTTTCGTACCACAATACAGAGATGAAATATTACTGTATCACAATTTTTTGGTTGACAGCTTATTTATGTATCGTATTCTGCTTGGTGTTTTAACTTTGCAAATTACTGCAAATTCTAACAAATATGCCAATAGGCATAAAACAGGATTTTGATAGTGATGCGAATAAGTTCAAATTTTGTAATCGATGGTTGGTTTGACAAAAATCTTAAATCTATGTGATCCATATTATACATGATTAAGTTTGAAAACATTCTGACAACAACTTATTATAAAATCGAGCACATCTTCCCTATGACAATATATCGGGATACGTATCGCAATACATTCGTTCTGTATTGCAATATATCGTGTACACTATTGACTTATTGTGACACCCTAGTAAAAGGTACCCCCACCCTGCTCTAAACGTTCTAAGACCACTGACATAACTCTGTGTATCAAACACTTGTTAAGTACATACACTTGTGTAACTAATAGAGCAGTATTAAACCACAAGAGGTTTGAAACTTTGTACATTTCACATGATGTTAAATTAACAAGCAATGGTTCAGCTTAATTGACCCACAGATTGGAAACTTCTGGGGATTGTGATTAACTGTTGCATCAGCATAGCACACAATACATTTAACTGACTAAATTGTAGAATCGATCCTATACTAAACCCCTACTGTACGTACATAATATTTTGAATATCAGAAAAAAAGAAACTCAAGAAAACTTTCACAAGCCTCCCCTATATTTTGCACCAAAACTGATACCTTAAGTTTGATGTGATTCATGTATTGCAGTTTTTGTTTACAGTGAGGTTGTTGTTTTATGACACAATGTTAATTAGTCCCCTATCGGCTCTCAGGGGGGGGGGGGGCTATAGGTTTGCACTCCGTCCGTCCATTTGTCCTTCCATTCAAGAAGTTTATCGAACATATCTTCTATACTCTTTCACCTGGAGTAAACAACCTTAGTGTACAATGACATTTTGGGATAGTGGATAATAAGGTCACAATAACCTCACTGAGTTTGTCCGGGGCATATCTTCTATACTACCGGTATTTTACCTAGAGTAACCAGATTCTGGGTACAAGGACATCTTGGATGGCGAAGCGCAGAGGCAAGAATTAAGTCACTGTGACCTATGACTTGACCCTTGACCTTCAGTTTTCGAAATGTTTGTCCGTGGCATATCATTTGTACTGTTTCACCTGAAGTAACTAGATTTTGTGTACACTGACATCTTGGGATGATAGAGTGCAAGAATTAGGTCATTATGACCTATGACTTGACCTTCGACCTTTTTCTTTTGAAAAGGTCTGTATGGGGCATATCTTCTATACTATTTCACCTGGAGTATCTAGCTTTTGTGTACAAGGACATCTTGGGATGGTGAAGTGCAAGAAGAAGGTCACTGTGCCTTTGACCTTCACTTTTGAAGACGTTTGTACGGGGCATATCGTCTATACTATTTCACCTGAAGTAATCAGTTTGGGTGTACAAGACATCTTGTGGAAATTGTGTGCAAAGTGTAATAACTAGGTCACTGACCTACACTGTATGCTTCCTGACATAAGTGTTCTGTTTGTTAACGATAGAAACCTTTACCGGTGGGGGACTAGGTATTGCCTTGCATTACTTTGCCTTGTTGTAATACATGTAAACAGAAATTAAGTATCCTGGTAAGGCTGATTGAATACAACAATCAGTGAAATTACCATGTATCCTGTTGAACTTTGTATCATCAGAGCATTGATCTGTTCTCCGATTTGGGGATACTGTAATTACACTATAGCTAATAAGTAGTATAAGTAATTTAACTTTGTATTCTTCTTTGTTTGTGACGGGGAATTGAATTAAGATTCATACTGTTACCATGAACATTATCGTACAAAGAAATGTATACTGACATATGACACAAGGCAAACTCCTAGTTGACCTAGAGTCATTTGTGACATGTACACTGCTGATGGTCTGTAGGAAATATTTGTTTCACCCTCTACCAATAGGCACTAAGGAGATATTGCAACATTCATGTAAGTATGCGTTCGGAAGTCCAGTCTTTATTTATGGCAGAAGCAGATCCAAAAGCTCTTGAAGCAGTACTGTGGTTGGTCCTCGGAGGGAAAATAAAGCATGCTATTGTCAACAGACATTAAATAAGAATAAGTATCCGGTCAAATCTGTCTCAACAAATCTACATGGTGTTTATCCTGCATCTCAACTGACTGTATTGTGTTCTTTTTCCTAAAATGTTATATACACGTACATGTATATAAATATCGAAATATTGCAACTTCAAAGCATGTGTCTGGAGTATTTTCAGTACTTTGATTAAATGTGTTCGCCCTCGAACATCACAACCCAGGTTCTAACTCCCTGTCACCACAGAGAGGGCCACGGACACCATTTGTAACATGAAAGAGAATAGTGTCCTTCCACCGGGGATCGAATCCTCGATCTCCAGGTTCCTAGTCGGACGTTCTATTATTGCGCTAAAGTGAAATTCCCTCAAGCTTGATATTTAGATGTAAAAATTGTATTTTTTACTGTGTCCACGAGTTTTACCTTGAGCGGCGAGATCGAACATAGACCATTTATAAACTTAAAAATGCTGATCATATCTCCGCGCAAGCCCCTGTTTGTTTGACTTGAAAGCTTCAATCGGCGCAGTCTCTCGCTGTAGCTGATGGTTCTAAACCTAAAGAGTCATTTTGTAGATCTTTTTTGGATGTTTTCTATTCTTTCGATGCCCCGGTATATTCGGATTTTACCCTCCCTATTTTGTTCAAAGATGTCCAATTGTATGACATGCGTATAAACTAAGGTACAATTTTGACCGAAAGCGGGTTTCTGGGGGTACCATAGTTTATTATTTGGTCAAATTGTAATAAGGTATTAGGAACACAATCGTTAGCAATTTCCATCTATTATTGTAGTCACTAAGCGTTAACAAGTACCGTCACTAAGCGTTAATAAGTACCGTCACTAAGCGTTAATAAGTACCGTCACTAAGCGTTAATAAGTACCGTCACTAAGCGTTAATAAGTACCGTCACTAAGCGTTACTAAGTACTGTTACTAAATGGGCTTTTAAATCTGTTGGTAAGAAATAACGTGTTTAACTTTGATTTCAACAATGTTGCATCTTAATCTGAAAAATTCATATCATCCGCAAAACAGACCGCGCATGCCCCACTCCATCCTCGATACTCCGGAGGTTACGCTCACCCTGCACCCTTGGAATATGTCATTGCAAATTCGAATGCTCAGTGTCCGCCACCTTGTTGATGAGACAAGACGACTAGTTCGATCCTTTGATGTAGATCAAAAGAGTCTTCCGGTCGCGTAACGGTAAAAAAATGACTGGCTTTGAAGTCGGCTGTCGACTTTAGCTTTTAAAAGGACTTTAAACATAATTTAACCAAACCAAATCGCTCCTTTGTAATCTTCAAAGGGCAGGTATCAGCCTAGCGATTGGTCAGGTTTTCCTTACCTGAGACCAATCAAACAGCTTTTTTTGTGCCTTCAATTTTGCTATGATATATTCAAGGAGAGTGAAAGTGAGTGTAACCCTGAAGTATCGAAGATGGCCTTACAAGGACAGGGTCGAGGAGTGAAGCGCGTGTGCGACCTATACGTGTAGGATTGATCTCATTTATGGCGGGTTTCGACCAGTAAGTCAACACCTTAAGCACCAACTATAATTACCTGTGGGTTCTCATCTAATGCCTTTTCTAAGGAATATTTAACTGTTCTCAAAAAGTATTTACACAACTGTTTGGTCTATAAACTATACAACGAGGATAGAAAGAGCTGTGTAAACAACATTTAATGCAGAATGCCTCGCCGGAGGGAAATTCTAAATAAAAACGACGTGATGCGGAAAGAAGTGTGAAATATATACAACGAAATATCTTCCTTGGGTGTTTTCCCAACCTTCAAGATAGAGTTGGTAGGAAACCACTAAGTGCTATATACAACGAAACAGCTTCCTTGGGTGTGTTCCCAACCTTCCAGATAGAGTTGGTAGGAAACCACTAAGTGTTATATACAACGAAATATCTTCCTTGGGTGTGTTCCCAACCTTCCAGTTGGATAGGGTGAGTGTACAGGGTTGTATGTATACAGTTGTAAGACTACTATACATTATATATGAGAGGGGGAGGTGTGGGATAGGGTGAGTGTACAGGGTTGTATGTATACAGTTGTGAGCCTATTATACATTGTATATGAGAGTGGGGAGATTAGGGATAGGGTGAGTGTCCAGGTTTGTATGTATACAGTTGTAAGACTACTATACATTATATATGAGAGGGGGAGTTGTGGGATAGGGTGAGTGTACAGGGTTCTATGTATTCGGTTGTAAGCCTACTATACAGTTTATATGAAAGGGGAGGGAGGTGTGGGATAGGGTGAGTGTACAGGGCTGTATGTATACAGTTGTAAGACTACTATACATTACATATGAGAGGGGGAGTTGTGGGATAGGGTGAGTGTACAGGGTTCTATGTATTCGGTTGTAAGCCTACTATACAGTTTATATGAGAGGGGAGGGAGGTGTGGGATAGGGTGAGTGTACAGGTTTGTATGGATTAAGTTGTAAGCCTACTATACATTGTATATGAGAGGGAGGGGTGGGATAGGGTGAGTGCACAGGTTTGTATGGATTCAGTTGTAAGCCTACTATACATTGTATATAGTTGTAAGACTACTATATATTGTATATGAGAGGGGAGGGAGGTGTTGGATAGGGTGAGTGTACAGGGTTGTATGGATTAAGTTGTAAGCCTACTATACATTGTATATGAGAGGGAGGGGTGGGATAGGGTGAGTGCACAGGTTTGTATGGATTCAGTTGTAAGCCTACTATACAGTTTATATGAAAGGGGAGGGAGGTGTGGGATAGGGTGAGTGTACAGGGTTGTATGGATTCAGTTGTAAGACTACTATATATTGTATATGAGAGGGGAGGGAGGTGTTGGATAGGGTGAGTGTACAGGGTTGTATGTATACTGTTGTAAGCCTACTATACATTGTATATGAGAGGGGGGAGGTGTTGGATAGGGTGAGTGTACAGGGTTGTATGTATACAGTTGTGAGCCTTCTATACATTGTATATGAGAGGGGGAGGGAGGTGTGGGATAGGGTGACTGTACAGGGTTGTATGTATACAGTTGTAAGCCTACTATACATTGTATATGAGAGGGGGGAGGTGTGGGATAGAGTGAGTGTACAGGTTTGTATGTATACAGTTGTAAGCCTACTATACATTATATATGAGAGGGAGAGGTGTGAGATAGGGTGAGTGTACAGGGTCGTATGGATTCGGTTGTAAGCCTACTATACATTGTTAATGAGAGGGGTGGTGGTGTGGGATAGGGTGAGTGTACAGGGTTGTATGTATACAGTTGTAAGCCTTCTATATATTGTATATGAGAGGGGGAGGTGTGGGATAGGGTACTATACATTGTATATGAGAGGGGGGGGGGTGTTGGATAGGGTGAGTGTACAGGGTTGTATGTATACTGTTGTAAGCCTACTATACATTGTATATGAGAGGGGG
>NW_018405487.1:259659-299788 GCF_002113885.1 Mizuhopecten yessoensis
GGTGTGGGATAGGGTGAGTGTATAGGGTTGTATGTATACAGTTGTAAGCCTACTATACATTGTAAATGAGAGGGGTGGTGGTGTGGGATAGGGTGAGTGTACAGGGTTGTATGTATACAGTTGTAAGACTACTGTACATTGTATATGAAAGGGGAGTGAGGTGTGGGATAGGGTGAGTGTATAGGGTTGTATGTATACAGTTGTAAGCCTACTATACATTGTAAATGAGAGGGGTGGTGGTGTGGGATAGGGTGAGTGTACAGGGTTGTATGTATACAGTTGTAAGACTACTGTACATTGTATATGAAAGGGGAGTGAGGTGTGGGATAGGGTGAGTGTATAGGGTTGTATGTATACAGTTGTAAGCCTACTATACATTGTAAATGAGAGGGGTGGTGGTGTGGGATAGGGTGAGTGTACAGGGTTGTATGTATACAGTTGTAAGCCTACTATATATTGTATATGAGAGGGGGGAGGTGTGGGATAGGGTGAGTATACAGGGTTGTATGTATACAGTTGTAATCCTACTATACATTGTATATGAGAGGGGGAGGAAGGTGTGGGATAGGGTGAGTGTACAGGGTTGTATGGATTCAATAATACATATTATGTGGAAATCGTCTGCAATATTTTCAAGGTGAGTATATTTAGATGCAAAATGGTTAAATCATTGGACGATATATCAGGTCCAGGATTTCCCTGTTTATCAATACAAATCAATAGTGATAATTGTTAGATAAGCATAAAATCTGCATTACTGAAATAGCTATGAATAGGGCAGTATCTCCTATTCATACATAAGAAATATTGTCCATTTCGCGAAATTTAGTTCTATAATCATACACTTAAAGTACAAAAATAGCTCGTTTGTAGGTACAAACAGGTGTGTGCCGCATCAATGTTTGTACCCTGGCTCGGTTGTAGGTACAAACAGGTGGGCCGCATCAATGGTTGTGCCCTGGCTCGCTTGTAGGTACAAAAAAGGCGTGTGCCGCATCAATGATTGTACCCTGGTTCGTTTGTAGGTAAAAACAGGTGTGTGCCGCATCAATGAATGTACCCTGGTTCGTTTGTAGGTAAAAACAGGTGTGTGCCGCATCAATGGTTGTACCCTTGCTCGTTTGTAGGTACAAAAAGGTGTGTGCCGCATCAATGGTTGTACCCTGGCCTATTGACGTCACACTACAGTTACCTATAGAACGAAATTAAGGGGAGGTTACTGTGAACAATAACACTGGGGGAGGGGCTCGTTAAAGAGTTGTGGCTATCATACCAGGAAATGAATGGACGGATATGATAAACTGAAAATTTGAAATCTGAGAAAACTGTACGGTGTATTTGAGATATTAAAAGCACTAAGATTTTTACTCTCTTGCTCAACATTTTACTTTTTATTTATTTGTTTAATCACCAATTTATTTTTCCTGCAGAGTTACTCCGTATATAACAATCTCAAATTTAGACCCAAACGAGTGAAAATGACAATAAGCTATTCAAAAGAGAACATTTAATTGAGTTGTCGCCCTTCACCCAGTAGTCGGTTAAAATGTAACCGGATTGATTCTACCGGAGCCAAGTTATGATTTTTAAGTGTGACCAAGCTATCCCAGCACTATAAGCAGTAAGAACAACATGTATAAAAATCTTTATCTCTACAATTGTAGTATGCCACAGACTGAAGGCATTACACATGTTGGTATTTTATTAAACTCTAAACAGAACTCTTTTGAGAGAACAACACTTGCATGTAATAAGTTAAGATCAGGTACGATGTCCCTTGTTCGTTCCGGTGCACATCCTTGTGCTCTCAACCCTTTAACAGTAGCGAAGCTTATCAAAATTAAAGTTTATCCATCCGCCTTAATTATACGGGTGCGAGCTTTGGCAATTGACAAAAACCGAAATAATAATGTTAGAAAGAGCACAACATTTTATTGTTAAACGTATTCAAGGGTTTGAAAAAAGAACCAGAACTGACATGTGTACATCCTTACTTGGTTGGACCTCTTTTGAGGCATATATAGACATTAGAAAATTATTATTCTTGGGAAGATTGTGTAGAATGAACCCAATGTCTCTTGTATATAAAGTTTTTATTACAAGACTCTTTTTGTTTCGACTAGGTAGACCGTACCAGAACGGTTCATCCCCGACATAGTCAAAATATTAAAAAAGTATTCGTTGCATCAAAATCTAGATAATTTGGTTGAAACTGGAATCTTTCGAAAGGAAAGTGATTGGAAAACCACAGCATATAATTCTGTAATGAAATATGAGGGACACAATCTAAAGGAACGTATGAAAGTTGATAATGATTTTACAAGGTTTCGAGAAATACATAACCAACTCAAACCTAATACTTTATGGAAGCTAGCGCTTCGATTTCCTCAATACAGAGAATATATACAATATATAATGACAATAGTTGTAACCATCCGTAGCTTGACTACCATGGAATTATGTCATAAATGTGGGTTTTTATATCAAGACCCAATGACACATCTAGTGCTACAGTGTACTTATACTTCCGAGTTGAGGGACCAACTATGGTGCTGTATAATTAATATCAAGGATATACTGTTTAGTGTCTATTTACACTCTCTCCCAGATCTTGAGATATTACACATAATGATTGGAGGAAATATAACCTACAAAATTAGTGAGGAAGAGTTGAATGATTTCAGGATAAAATCCATCATTTATGTGTACAAAATGTGTAAACTATATTATACTTAATGTATACACGGACTTAGATAATCTAATTCCGTGATGTATATAATAGTTATGATTAAAAGTTAAATACATACATATCTAATGTAGAATTCATACTTCATGTAAATAAGTCTACCCCAAATTTTATGGTGTACGAATTGGGGAGATATCCCCNGGTTGAAACTGGAATCTTTCGAAAGGAAAGTGATTGGAAAACCACAGCATATAATTCTGTAATGAAATATGAGGGACACAATCTAAAGGAACGTATGAAAGTTGATAATGATTTTACAAGGTTTCGAGAAATACATAACCAACTCAAACCTAATACTTTATGGAAGCTAGCGCTTCGATTTCCTCAATACAGAGAATATATACAATATATAATGACAATAGTTGTAACCATCCGTAGCTTGACTACCATGGAATTATGTCATAAATGTGGGTTTTTATATCAAGACCCAATGACACATCTAGTGCTACAGTGTACTTATACTTCCGAGTTGAGGGACCAACTATGGTGCTGTATAATTAATATCAAGGATATACTGTTTAGTGTCTATTTACACTCTCTCTCAGATCTTGAGATATTACACATAATGATTGGAGGAAATATAACCTACAAAATTAGTGAGGAAGAGTTGAATGATTTCAGGATAAAATCCATCATTTATGTGTACAAAATGTGTAAACTATATTATACTTAATGTATACACGGACTTAGATAATCTAATTCCGTGATGTATATAATAGTTATGATTAAAAGTTAAATACATACATATCTAATGTAGAATTCATACTTCATGTAAATAAGTCTACCCCAAATTTTATGGTGTACGAATTGGGGAGATATCCCCTATCAATAAATATAAAAGTGAGAATGATCACTTTCTGGGCAAACCTTGTAGAAGCAGATTATAATAAAATATCCAGTATTTTGTATAAATTACTATTTCACAAAATTGCAGAAGAAAATAGGGAAACTGGTTATTACATCCCCTGGATATGTGAAAAGTATGCTTGATGAGTGTGGATTATCCAATATATGGATATCACAAACATTTCCAAATATTTTGTGGTTAAAAAAAACTGTTGAACGAATTTTATTTGACCAATTTTTGCAAAATTGGGATTCTGATAAAAATGAATCCAGCAAAGGAGTAGTCTAGGACATACGTATAGGTATTTTTTTTCCTTCTTAGTCTTTGTATGGCCGCCATTTTGTTGGGAGGAGGGAAAAAGATGAGTTAAAAGAATTTTCATTTCACAACATAAAAAGAAAAAAAACAGGGATATCAAACATACATATACACAACAATTATACCGGTTATACACATTATAAAATTATACATGCGTGTCTACTTATACATATGTACATGTGAATTAAGTATAGTCAATCAATAGAACTGGTACAATATCATATAAAAACAATTGCTACGTAAGTTGAATTCGGGTGTCATGAAAGGTCTACATGGTGTTTTGTGGAATTAACGTTTTCTACCTGTAAGTATATTTTTACATTCCATATGGAAGAGTGACATACTTGTCTGAAATGACGCGCTTGTCAAACACAATTTTATAGTCTTTGGTTTCTATTTTTGTTAAGAGGTTACATGATTGTTTGTCACGGCAAATTTTAAGATCATCACACACCGTGACCTTTTCCTTCTTTCCACAAACCATATCTTTCACTGTTTCATGATTGATTTCTAGGGAGTTTTTATAATTCAGAGTTATCCCCCGAACCTTGCAGCAACTCATTTCACCATCTCTGTTTGGTTTTGAGAGAGTATATGCGTAGTTTTTTGGACCTCCAGTGACAAAGGTCACAATGCTTGATCCTTCAACCTCATCAGTGAGATCACCAAGATTGTCTCCGAGCTCGGGCTCCCATTGCCCAGGTTCGACCGTAAATACCACCGAATCTGTGTCACAGTAAAGGGCCCGTCGGTCCAGTGTTTCCAGGTAGCTATACAGTTTGAGTCTTGCCTGTGCCGTTGTGTAGGCGGCGACCACAGCATTGGTGCGGCCAGAAGCTGTCAGAAAATCGCTGTTGTAATTCCAGTCCATCCTCACCATCTGATCTGATACGATGTTGACATCTTTCACAATTTGACTATCACTTGACATCATGTCAAAGTACTCGCACGGATCCGAAATATAAGATGACTGGATCAAGTTTGTTCGCTGACCAAATTTACCCCAGAAACTGCAATACAAAATACATATGCGTCAAATGTATTATTCCTTGTTTCATTTCATGCAGAAAAGTGATCAAATATTAACAAAAAAAACAAACAAATGATAAATGATGAAAATGTAAAATAGATAAAACTTCTAAGCAAGATTACATGTTTTTGTACACATTTTAAATTACTAGAATACACTTATATTTAATCATAAATAACTAAAAGAAGAAAAAAAAATGATTTGTATACCTGTTAAGCATGAGCTTGGCCAGTTTTTTCAGTCCGGGATTTTTCTTGATGTTTTCCCTGTCCAGAAGTATCCCTTCTCTGTCGTAGTAGTCCTTGACGTATTTCTGTTTATCGTGCTCAGTTTGACACTATTTTGGCCACCCACTAGCTTCCTGTTTTAACTTCAAGAAGGTGTTGACATAATCAGTGAATACACCCCCAGTTTTTGACACAGTGTCGTATTGTGAAATGTTTTCGAAATGCCATACTTCATATGTCTCTAACAAGCGGTATCCTTTCCTGATGGCTGTCTTCACTTCGTCAGTCACCCACGTGCCAGTGATGGCCCTTCCGTTGTCGCCATGACTACACTTTTCTTTTGACGATTCCTTAGCGCACGTGCGGCATAACGGAAACAACAATTTCCCATTGGTTCGGAAGGGAAGAACGGGTACGAATAAATCTCTTGGTGGCGACATCTTGCATAGGATCAACCCTTCGTATTCTTCAATGTTGTCAAAGTTTTCCGTGATGATTTTAGGATGGCCGAGGGGAACTTTCCCGACCTTGTTAATACAAGGATAGAGGGATGTCACGTCATAGTACTTAATCTGCCGGTCTTCGGAGGCTTCGGCATACATCGTAAATGCTTCTGTTCTTCCTCCATAGAAAGCGTCTCTTGGTTGTAGAGGTTCTTCGATGTCTAGTGTGTTCAAAAATGACTTGAGTGGTTCATCAAGCTTACTTTGTCTTTCAAAGTCGCATTCCCACATGCATCTGTAGTTATATCCTAGATCTTGTAGATAACGTTGCTTGTCCAACGTTCTCATGTGGGGATCGGCCATGGTACAATCGGTTACGGTGTTGATCATGTTACGGGCATAACATTTCGTACAACCGTGCCAGAAACATCCGTGGAATTCCAAGATAGTGTCCTTTTCTCCTTCATTTGTGATATAACCATCGACTTTGTAAGACCCTATATGTTTCTCTCCGTCATTGGCGGCATGTTGGATTCTAAGACCCTCAGAACTTGCGATGAATTTCAACCATTTCATTGCTTTGATCGATTGTTTATCCTCCGGTCTGTAGCCATGTGGTGGAATGATACCAATGCTTTCGGACTCTAAAAACATTGTTCTGTAGACAAGATTGCAGGCGGATGCTATGGTGATGCAATTTTGAAATGGGTTGATTCCGCCGCTGCCGTCTTTATTCGTCATTTGTATAAACATTTCCCGAAACTTTAAGCAGCACTTCCGGAGAATGTCTACGTCTGATCGACAATACTTTAGAAGCTCTTCTTGGAATTTGAAGGGTTCGGCTTTGTGTATTTCATACCACTCCAGGAACGATTTTCTTCTTTTTGGCTTCATGCCGTCCTGGTGATAATATTTTATGTCCGGTAGATGTGGCAGGCAAATTCCTTGATTTTCTTTGCGATTAAATAAATGAGGAAAGTACCCTTTGGATTCTTCTTCTATTCCAAACGATTCTGGCAAGTCCGCAAAAGCCATAGGTAAGAAGTTGATGCTGTCCATGAATCGAATGTGGCATTGTGGTACGTCAATACTCAGGTATTTAGAACCACTGGTGACAACCTCTGGCAGTATCCCATTCTCGTATAGGTACCCGGGGATAGGGTAACTGTCATAACCTTTAAAATTATGACACAAGACCTTGGCATCGTAGTTCTCCTCCGAAAACAACCATTTGCAAAACGTATTTGTCGTCTCGGGACCTCTGAAAGTCTTTTCGTTTGGCCCACAGTTGTCACATGTACTTGAAGATGTTAGAGCATGGTTCATGCAGGCATCACACGTTTTATGGACCACACACAGATTAGGTTGATGTCTGAATGAACCACACCGGGACTTTTTATAGTTGATACATCGCTTGCCAGCTCCTGTTTGTAGCCATTCTCGCACTCTATGATGTCGTCTTGAGTACATTCAAAGTCGAAAAATATATACTTATTGAGTTGCTCGGTTCCATCATGTTGTTTTCGCGATGGTTCGTCTGCTACAACCGTCTGCATGTAGCATTTATGATCATCGGCAAAGTAATCCTTGCACGTCTTACAGTAGTGTTCACCACAAACGTGTGCCTCCTTATGCCTGTCAACGTTGATGGCTTGATCACAGGCCTTGCATCGATAGTACGAGCCGCAAGTTGTTTTTCCCGATATAGATGGCTTTTTGTGACTATCGAAACACAGAATATTCTTAAAATATCTGTTGCATTCGGCGCAGTATTTCCAAGACTCACATCCTCGGGATGAATGTGATGGCAATAAACACAGGGATCATTGCATTTGTTTTTTTCCTTGTGATCATATCCCCTTTTGCATTGAGTGCAATAATAGTTCTTATTCAAAAAAGCTGGCATGCTTGTGACTACATCCTAATGGTCGTCATGATGGTACAGGTATAGTTGTTTTTCGCGTTCGGGTCCAGCAAACACGATGGCGTTAAAATGTTCCTTGGTAAGAACAATCAGCTGATATCCGTCCAAGACGTCTTGGAATAGTTTAATTTCTTCGATTCCACACTTCTGTAGCGGCACTCCTGCTTTTGTATGGAGCTCTCTGGCCAACGTTTCTTGTATCTTTCCACCATGTCGCATTCTTTCCCATTTTGAATGTTTCTCGTGCCGTGCTTTTGCGGTCACGAGAGCTCTAGCACAACAAAGATGGTCGTTGTTCTGGATTCGAATGAAACATCTTTTACTTTTCATCATTTTGTCCAAATCAACAAAATGACAGCGCTTCCCTACACCACCTTTGGGCAGATGTACATGAACCAATTCCACTTTGAGAGTTTGATCAAGGACGAATTGTTCATAGGATTGTAACACGCGCTCGATCTCTGAAAGTAGCCTCTCTGCGGTCAAAGCCGATACCTTCATGAAAGATAGCTTGATTGGAAAGTCAAGTTCGGGGCATTCGACGGATAATCGAACCAAATCGTTTTTCTCCATGAATTCCGTAACATTGTCGATGAGTGACTGAAAAATTTTCTTCAGTGTTTTTAAAATGTCTGCAATACCGTGTACTTCCAAATCTTTAAAAGTTACCCTGTAGTGTGTTGCTGTTGTCTGGAATTTAGGTATGTTAGTCTCTTTAACGACACGAAGTTCATAGAGTTCGTCTGTCTTCTTGGCTGTTTTCTTTATTGGGGTTGGATCTATATTTTCGGTATCAGCAGGTCGCTTAACACCTCCTCCAGACTGACTGTGTTTCTGTTCCTGGTGACGCTGTAGATTATCCCCTCTACTAAATAACATTCCACAATCACCACATTGAAATAAAGAAGCATCGGCATGTCGTAAAATATGTCTGTCGTAGTTATCCTGACGTCCAAAGGATTTTCCACAGACAGTGCATTTAAATTGATCAACATGGCCTCGGATTCGTTTGTGCTCTTGTAGTAAGCTGGATTTGGAAAACGATGCTCCACACTGCTAACAGTCATACCCCATCTTACTGCCGGGATAGATTTTCTGGTACTGAGGGCCAATCCTGGATCACCAGAAAATATTAAGATATCATAATTCCCACAATGCAATTGAAATTACCCACAATGCATTTCGTTTAACTTCATGAAATGTATTTACATTTAAAGATCACATCATTATTACTCTGACTGTAGAAGTGTAAAGATGTATGGTATTGCGTGCTCGAAGTGTCAGAAGGCATTTTGTAGTCGATACAACCTACACAGGCTTATAAAGAAATGTTACTCAGAAGCGTACAAAACACTGGGAGTGCATGGAACTCCAGGAGCGTCTGGAGCGAATGAACGAGCGCATGGAGCTCTGGAAGGAGCGCCATGCCATGAAGCACCGGGAGGAGCGCATGGAGCGCAATGCGCGCCAGAAAGAGCGCATGGAGCGCAATGCGTGCCAGAAAGAGCTCATGGAGCGCAATGCGCGCCAGAAAGAGCGCATGGAGCACCGGGAGGAGCGCATGAAATGCCGGGAGCTGAGACAGCGACAGACTGTAAAGGCTCTGAATATTCTGAAGAGTTCTGTTTTAAACATCCCTTTCCGATGATTGTGTCGGGACCGACCTCTTGTGGCAAGACGTATTTCGTGACAAAACTATTACAAGACAACATCACTAAACTGAGTCCACCGCCCGAAAGGATTATATGGCTGTTCAAAAGATGGCAGCCTCTGTATGACGTCATCAGAACGACCGTCAGACCCGAAGTGGAATTCATACAAGGAGTACCGTTAAACCTCGAGAATGATCAGTTTCTAGATACAAACGTGAATAACGTCATTGTTTTGGACGACCTCATGTCCATTGCTGCAAAAGACCGGCGAATAAGCGACTTGTTTACGGAAGGAAGCCATCATCGGAACTTGTCGGTTATCGCTATAAATCAAAACCTCTACTACAGTAAGGATCCAACACAGAGACGTAATTGTCATTATTTAACGGTATTTAACAATCCCATAGACAGACAACAATTCATGACGCTGGCAGGCCAGATGTACCACGATAAAGCTCAACATTTTATGCACCACTTCGAACAGGCTACGAGCATACCGTATGGTTATTTGCTCGTGGATTTAAAGCCTACAACTTCGGAACATCTGCGCCTGCGCACTGGCGTATTAGATGACGAGCCAAAAGTCACGACACAGTCTATAAGTGGGCGACAAGGAGCATCCACACCTCATTTAGTTGAAAGCAATTCAACAGGACAGACGTGCCCCAAGGAGCTCCAGGAGAGTAAGAACCCTGAACAAATCGACCACGAAGAAACCGCATACAACAATACCGCTGCAACGGAAGCAGAGCCGTTAGACATGCATTCCTGTGACGATTGTGGTCTGATGTTTGAGAACATACATGATTTACAGAGGCACGTAAAGCGATGGTGTCCTGAAAACGGTACACTTAAAAGAAATTTGGGTGACGATGAGGACGAAGTAAAATTTTAAGTCAAGAAACATAAGTCTAATATCTTTGATGATGATGACTCCAATATTTCCGATAAAATTGAGGAGGAAGATTCGGAAGAGGACAAATACTTCAAAATGATGTGTAGCCGGGCTAAAGCTAAAAACAAAGATAAATGGAGTGAAAGGGTAGAAAAATACAAAGAAAACGGACTTTCGAAGAAAGAGGCTGAGAGTAAGGCAGATACAAAGATGGAAGAGGAAAATCTTATGGAATTCCTTAATCAATATGGGCAGACACTCCTTCATCTCTTACAACTAAAAGGTGGGAAACTGCACACGAAAATAATAGAATTTGTGAAAAAGTACAGACGAAATGGTTATGAAAACCTTGCTGCTGTACGAATGTCTCTTTCGAAAAACAAACACCATTTTCAGGAGTGTATGTATGAAAATGATGATGTATCAGATGCTGATGATGATGAATTCGAATCTGACGAGGAAAGCGATACAGAAGACACAAATGAAAATGAGGACAATTAAAAGTAAGGCATGCCTACGAATTATGCCATAAGTGTAGAAACGTCCGAGCAGTACACATCATGGCGGCCTGGGAAGAGTATTTAAATGGCATTTATTTCGATCCTGCTAAGCCTGCGAGTCTGTCAGGACTAGATAAACTATATTAATTTGTCACGAAAGAAGGAAAATATGACATTAGCAAATACAAGATCAGAAAATGGCTTCAGCGACAGGAAACTTACAGCTTACAACGACCAAACAGGAGACCAGTACACAGAACCCACATACACGTCGCAGGAATAGATGACCAGTGGTCGGCTGACCTCATGGACATGGTCAAATTTTCAAAATACAACGACGGATATACCTACGTACTGGTTGTCATCGATGTATTCTAGAAGTTTCTGTGGCTGAGAAGTATAAAGGACAGGACAGGTAACTCTGTAGTCGCTGGATTTAGAAGTATAATGGCAGAGGGACGAACGCCAAACAGGATACGAACGGACAAAGGTCCAGAATTCAAAGCGAAGGTTGTCCAGTCTCTGTTTCGTGAATATAACATTAGGCATACGTATGCACAAAACGAGGTTAAAGCCAGTATCAGTGAACGCGTATTGAAGACTATAAAGACGAAGATGTACAGGTACTTTACTTACAAACAATCATATCGTTACATTGACAAGTTACGGAGTTTCGCCGACGGTTACAACCAAACAATACATAGAACTATCGACATAGCCCTAATTGATGTGACTATATATACAGCTGAGACAGTGCGTGTGGCTACATATTTGAGTGGGCATAAGGAACATCAAAGACAGAACTGGAGATTCAAATTAAAAATCGGAGACCGAGTGCGTATCACACATTTGAGGAACATATTTACACGCGAGTACGATGAAAGGTGGACCGGTGAAATATTTACTGTTGCTAAACGATTCTGGAGACAATCCGTGCCTGTTTACATACTGAAAGACTACAACGATGAGGAGACAAAGGGTTCATTTTATCAATCCGAACTACAGAAAGTGGATATCAAAGACAATGATATGTGGAAAATTGAAAAGGTCCTGAAAACAAGAGGCAAAGGACGAAATAAACAAATGTATGTGAAATGGCTCCACTGGCCAAACAGATTCTCCTCTTGGGTTAATGCAAATGATGTTACGGATTTGTAAATAGACTTAATTGTAATTGTATAGATTCATGACTCTTTATTTGTAAATAAAATCGCATTGTATATACACATTGACTTTCCTTGTTTCCTTACAAAACATCTGAATATTTTATGTTTTTTAAATACAATTCAAAAGAATGACATGTCTTACAATCTACACATAAAAGACCAATAGCCCATTCAATAGAGTCGCTGATCTATTTAAACATTCAGTGGCCTTGGTGATTTCGTTGTATACACGAAGGATATACGCCATACGATACTTTATAATAACAGATTGTGTACATAGTACGCCGGGGGTGATACTATAAATATTAAAAGGTTTGTTGTGTACATGAACTGTTTTTAACCGATGCCATTTTAACTCAAATGTATTGATCACTGAAATTGTACCTCGACATTTTTCTCCATAAAAACATGTCCGTACATGTCGGGTTTGCCATACAAAACATGTCTGTTCTTGTACAACATTATATATCGAGAGATAATGGATACTTAAACATTTTCTATAGTATTTAATATACATTTTATACTAGCACAATTGACCATGTATATATTATACATATGTCATATATACCACACGTATTATATAAAAAAAAAAAAAGTATTTACCTTGAATCTCGTTTTTATCTGATGGATCTTCACTATATTTTCCGTTTGCTCACACATCAGCCGAGTCTTGTGTTATGGGACTAAACGCCAACATGCATTCAAATATCTTTTCATATTCTGAAATAACCGTTTGTTCTCAAATATTATTGGACAATGTCATTTGCAATGTTATGTCGCCCTGACAACACAGTATCTCTTGCCAGTCGATAATTGGTCATTATCATTTCTATTGGATCAAAGAATATACCTGTTACGTCGTTATGACTACGTGTTGAAATTGTCCTTTAAATGTTGTACAATGTCACAATAGCACATCGAGCGTGTAAATAAAAGGATTTAAAAAGTCGATCACATACAACGTCTCCACAATGAATTCTTTTCAATATCTATCACCCGGAACAGGTGTGTTCCTTTACAATGGACCTTTAAATTTCAAACAATCACCCAGCATTACAATTGACCCATAATCAATATTGTCATATCAAAACCTATCACTTCCGGTTTCCCTCCTCCCAACAAAATGGCGGCCATACAAAGACTAAGAAGGGAAAAGATTACCTATACGTATGTCCTAGACTACACAAAGGAATAAATTATAAATTATTTAAAGATGAACTAAAATTAGAAAATTATCTAAATATCCTGTCTACAAAAAATGCCATTATGTTCTGTAAATTTAGAACTGGCAATGCCAGACTTCCAATAGAAAGAGGAAGATGGTTAAATATAGAGAGAAGAAATAGAATATGCCATTTGTGTAATACTGATGTTGGAGATGAACTACATTATATGTTTATTTGTCCAAATTTTTCAAATGAAGGAAAATTGTATATTCCAAATTATTATAGCAGTCAACCAAACTGTTTAAAATTCCAGCAACTTTTTTCAACAAATAACAAAGGTTTACTAGTTAAAATATGCAAATATACTAATATAGTAATAGAGAGTGTCCGTTCTCCTGGTTAAAACAGTACGTACTCCATCTTGAATGTACCCATTGTATATTTTCTTAATATCACATGTAAATTGTGGTTTAAAAGAATAAAATCTTGTCTTGTCTTGTCTTGTCTTGTCTTATCTTGTCTTGATACCTGTCATGTGAAGATTACAAAGGAGAGACGCCCGACTTCAAATCCTGTCAATTTCTACCGTTACGTGACCGCGAGATTCTTTTGATGTACATCAAAGGATCGAACTAGTCTTCTTGTCTCATCAACGAGGTGGCGCACACCGAGCCTTCAATTTTGCTATGACATATTCCAGGGGTGCAGAGAGCGAAAGTGAACATAACTACTGGATAACGAGGATGAACAGTAACATGATGGCGACGAAGTAACCACAGGGATTTGGTAATTTGTAACAGTTATATTTGGACCTAAACTAAGGTGTTTAGAGTAATTATACACGTTGGAGGGGGCGGTGTTAGATTCATTTTCGGTAAAAATGCCACAAATCCCCTAACAGGTGTAAAATTACTCTAAAACACCTTAGTTTAGGTCCAAATCTAGATGTAACGTATTCTCAGGTCCCTGTGGAAGCGACCATTATCGTTCTGCCATCTATTTTAACAATAGATAAGCTTCACCAGTTAGCCATAAAAGGAACGGTTTCCTGTATTAGAGTATGTCATGTGTATTGTCCTGAAAAATAACAAAAGTAGAAAGAAGAAATCTATTCATTTTTCTGCTATTTATTACTTCGTTTTAAATCGACAGGTTTCAGGGTATTTTCCCCATGCAACACAACCAAGATATTTAGATAGGGGGGGGGGGGGGGGGGGTCCTTAGAAGACTATTCTAGGGATAATTTCAGGGGAGTGAATTTCGGAATTTTATACTAATGCAAGCAACTGTAGCATACACCGAGTCCTTGTTTTTTCAGTATAAACTGTAATTTGAAAAAAAATCCGGGTAGGGTGAGATCAGCCAGGAGAAGTTTATCAATTGTTATGAAAATCAGGAGATGTAACTGTAGGTAAGGAACACAAAAAGATAATTCTCTATTGTTTTGTCGCAAGCAGGGGGATATCAATCCTTAATACAGATGATATGAAAACAGATTTTGAGATGTTCCCTGAATTTACTACTCTCAGTGTCTGTCTCTGGCTCCGTACTAGGTCTGCCTCAAAATGAGAAATGTCTATTAACTGCTATGGTCATTTAAGGACGTGCCAGATTTTGGTGGTGGAGCAAAGTCGGAGTTCCCGGAGAAAAACCACCGACCTACGGCAGTCATGGTAAAATATCCGCCAATGGAATTGGAAAACCCTGAAGAATAGAAAACAATTGGGGATTCGAGCATAAAAATGCATCGATGTATTGAATGGGTTCTCGTCATTATGGACAGTGTTGGTTCGTGTTAGACTCCTAACACGGCGTTGGTACCAGCACCAACTGCACTATAACACTGTATTTGACAAGACATTTTGATCTGTCTGCTCTTAGGAACTAGATCTGATAACTCACTGACAAACAAAGGCACCAAGCACGGTACCCCGCCCAGTCACATTATACTGACATACAAAGGCACCAAGCACGGTACTCCGCCCAGTCACTTTATACTGACATACAAAGGCACCAAGCACGGTATTCCGCCCAGTCACATTATACTGACATACAAAGGCACCAAGCATGGTATTCCGCCCAGTCACTTTATACTGACATACAAAGGCACCAAGCACGGTACTCCGTCCAGTCACTTTATACTGACCTACAAAGGCACCAAGCACGGTATTCCGCCCAGTCACATTATACTGACATACAAAGGCAGCAAGCACGGTACCCCGCCCAGTCACTTTATAGTGACATACAAAGGCAGCAAGCACGGTATTCCGCCCAGTCACTTTATAGTGACAACGGGTGAACCAGTTGTTGCGATTACCCTTAATGCTGAACGTTAAGCAGGGAATAACAACTACCAGTTTAAAGGACTTTGGTATGTCCCAGCCTGGGGACAGAATCATTGCCCTCCCCACCTGGACCAACGCACAAAATACAAAAGTGATGTATTACAAAGAGAAGCGTGACTAAAAAACAAAAAGGTAGGAAGTAGAGGGAAAATATAAAGATCCCCAATGTTGCAATGGGAACTGAAGATTTACTTGGTCGTTTTCGTGTCCCCATGTAGAGGGCACAAAAGCAGATCCACTTTTCTCTAGATTGGTTTACATCTATCAATGTACAGTGGGTCATTTCTCTGTCCCCGGCCTGTAAGGTTGAAATACGCAGAAAGCTGCCAGCAGAATTTTTCGGAAGTATTATTTTCATTTCATCAAACTTAACACAATCATTGCATGTCACATTAATATGCTTCTGTTCAGCCCCATCGTAGGATTTGAGTTTCTATAGAGGCGAAGGGAACAGGGAATTACTTAGATCTATAGAGTCGAAGGAACCAGGGAATTACGAAATTTTGGATGTTTTATTTTGAGTTTCTATTTAATATAGATATATAGAGGAATCTACTTAACATCTAAGTCAAGTACAATTAGTTTGTTCAATCTTAGTTGTTTGGAGTCGAATTTCAAGCGAGAGTTGTTTCCCTTGTTACGTGTTGTGCACATTTTCCTTTACTCATTATATTGTTAGTGTCTATAAGATTGTATCTGTCATTTACAACTCCGGTAATATAACAGCCTTTTCGTCACTACTATGTCTATGCAAAATTCGTATTGTAACAACTCGCAGCAGAAAAATAAAATGACGCGCGTTCTGAATAGCTGTTTGCAACCTTAATAATTCGATAAGCATGATAAGAAGTCATCATCGTGATTCACAAATAATATGGAACAAGGAACACTTTACACGTGATTATTTCAGATTCATTTCAAAACGCAGCTCTTTGCATTTTACTTAAGAAGATTCAATGATAGTGTATGCTTCAGGAGGGACGGTCGACTAGTGGTAGGACGCCGGGCTCGTGACAGAAGGGTTGCGGGTTCGAGTCACGGCACGGCACTGTGTTGTATCTTTGAGCAAGATACTTTACTCCGTTTGTTCCAGTCTACTCAGATGTAAAAGAATTCGTGGTTGGGCAGCGCTAGAATTGTTGAATGCTAGCTGTGAGCGCCGAAATGGCGGCACCGGCTGTTTGGCCCAGGGAGTTGAGAAAGATATTGGCTGGTTGCTAAGGACCTATAAGCACAGATACTAATTTGTGAACCGTTTTGAGACGACCTGCGAACTAGGTTGCGATGCTTATTACCATGGGTGGATTGGACGAGTGGTTAACACTCCGGCTTTCCACGCAGGCGGCTGGGGATCGATCCCCGAAGTCTCCGTACGCATGGAATATTCAGAGAAAGTGTTTTCTCCTGCTCACACCCAGGTGGAGTATACATTGGTCTGGGGTGGATGTTTCGGTATCTGAACTGTAGCATTCAAGTAAGGTGGCACTATAAATAATGCCGTTGGAAGCACAGTCCACTACAAACAGAACACAATACATCTCCAGCACACACGCAGGCATACACATATAGGGAGATATTAGCCAGGCGGCATAGGACTACTAGTTAGCGCCTGATAAGGCAGCTCCTGCGAATTCCTCTAACCTGTATTGATTAATGTATATGCTAATTACATTGATTGTGTAAATTTTATATCAATGTACTAAAAAGCGCTTTAAAGTGGCTTATTCTAGCTAGATAGGGCGCTATATCAAATGTTATATATTATTATTATTCTAGGTAGATAGGGCGCTATATCAAATGTTGTATAGTATTCTAGCTAGATAGGGCGCTAAATAAAATGTTATATATTATTATTATTCTAGCTAGATAGGGCGCTATATCAAATGTTGCATATTATTCTAGCTAGATAGGGCGTTATATCAAATGTTGTATAGTATTCTAGCTAGATAGGGCACTATATCAAATGTTGTATAGTATTATTATTCTAGCTAGATAGGGCACTATATCAAATGTTGTATAGTATTATTATTCTAGGTAGACAGGGCGCTATATCAAATGTTCTATAGTATTATTATTCTAGGTAGATAGGGCGCTATATCAAATGTTGGTTAGTATTATTATTCTAGGTAGATAGGGCGCTATATCAAATGTTGTATTATTATTATTATTCTCTTTATTTCCTCCTTTAAGAAAATTTTACAAACAGAATAATGTAGGTACAATGATAAATAAGGTAATGAATGCAAAATCAAATAGATGGTAAGACAAAATTAGTGCACAACATAATTAGTTAACACAATAGAAATAGGTTAATCAATTTGAATACAGTTTACAAAAGAATACATAATTAATAATGTTAAGAATGATATACGCAAAAGTATTGAATAATCATTCGAAGTACGCATTAAGCATTTTTGAAATATGATTGACTGATGCCATACGAAATTCTGTTAACTCTAATGTATTCAGTTCATACGTTATATTGCCACCAATCAGTAGGTGAAATAATTCAAAGTCTGAATGAGAGTGTAAATATACGCTAAATATAAGTTCACATGTATTAACGACTTGACACCATAACTGATCTCGTAAGTCTCCTGTACAATCACATTGTAAAACTATGTGGGTATATATATCGTTATACATTTGTCCACATTTATGACATAATTCAGTTTTTTTCTGAATGTCTTAGAGATACAATCAATTTCATTATACTATTTATGGCTTCTCTGTTTTGAGGAAATTTTATAAACAATTTCCACAATATATGGGGAGCCAAATTATCATGAACAATTATAAATCTGCAAAAATCGCGGTCAACACTCATTCTCTCCTTCCATGCTTTTTCTTCATACAACTGTACATGATGCTTTACTTTCGCTTTCCATGTACTTTTCACTGGAAATAATCCATTTGTTAAACATTCTTGTACTAATTTGTATAAATCATATTTCTTTAGAACTCTAATTACTTCATTCATAAATCCATTATTATACACATTGGTCCCTATAACTGCCATAAAAAGACGAGTAAAAAACACAAGATATAATATACAATTTTTCTCCAAGTTACATCATCTACCAAACAATAATACTTTCTTGGTATCTATGTATGCTTCTAAACTTAACCACCCTAGAAGGCCTGTGCACATCTCTGTACAGGTTCTTGTATGGAACCCTTGAATTGACTTTAAAATGAAACGTTGTGCTCTTTCTAACATTAAAATTTCAGTTTTTGGAAGACACCATAATTCACACCCATATAGGACTGAAGCATATACTTTTGATTTAAGTATTTTACTAATCGTTAAAGGATTTAATGCACATGGACGAGCACAACCAAGCTAGATAGGGCGCTATATCAAATGTTGTATAGTATTATTATTCTAGCTAGATAGGGCGCTTTATCAAATGTTGTTGTATAGTAGTATTATTCTAGCTAGATAGGGCGCTATATCAAATGTTGTATAAAATTATTATTCTAGCTAGATAGGGCGCTATATCAAATGTTCTATAGTATTATAATTCTAGCTATATAAGGCCTAGATAGGGCGCTATATCAAATGTTGTATAGTATTACCATTCTAGCTAGAGAGGGCGCTATATCAAATGTTGTATCGTATTATTATTCTAGCTAGAGAGGGCGCTATATCCAATGTTCGATAGTATTATAATTCTAGCTATATAAGGCGCTATATCAAATGTTATATAGTATTATAATTCCAGCTATATAAGGCGCTATATCAAATGTTATATAGTATTATTATTCTAGCTAGATAGGGCGCTATATCCAATGTTCTATAGTATTCAAATGTTATATATTATTATTATTCTAGCTAGATAGGGCGCTATATCAAATGTTCTATAGTATTATAATTCTAGCTATATAAGGCGCTATATCAAAGGTTATATAGTATTATTATTCTAGCTAGATAGGGCGCTATATCAAATGTTCTATAGTATTATAATTCTAGCTATATAAGGCGCTATATCAAATGTTATAAGGTATTATTATTCTAGCTAGATAGGGCGCTATATTAAATGGTGTATATTATTATTATTATTATTATTATTATTATTATTATTATTCAAATCATGGTATAGTCCCACTTCACGATTACAAATCGTAGCGATTGATGAAAGTGTAGCCGAGAAAACAAGTGCCCAGGAAACTGATTTGATTTTTCACAGGTAATATGGGATATTTCCTCCTAAATAGGGACCTCGATACCTAGCAGAGGCCCAAGGAAACCCCCTAAGTGAGGGCAGATGTAGGAAGTAGGTAACTCCTACTTGTCTACTGTGATAGATCATACCGGCTTCTGCCTGGTACAGAACTACTTTTGAACTCCCTCTTTTACTTTGAACATTATTTTTTGTTTAATTGTAATGACAAAATATTTTAATATCCTTCAAAATGGGCCCCGCGAGGGGACTATCTTTCCATAATACATCATCGATAGAGTCGGTTCTAGCACAGCTAAGGAAGTGAAACCATTGGGTCCTCAAAGGGCTCGAGCAGAACAAGTGATGCAAGGAAAATAAGCCAAGGTCGGTTGGGGCCCTATTGAAACCCTTGGTTGTTGCTTTAGAGGCTAGGGCGACTGTATTATAGAGAAGTGGCTCCCGTGGGAGCCCCTAGCAAGGCCCGAGAAGGGAGTATTCACCCTGATACATGTACCCTGCTGGTGTCGGGTCTAGCACTACTCGCGAAGGAGTCTCGTGAGATCACATCAGACATTACGGCGAGATTAGTATCTAAATGGCCAAGTCTGATGTGGAAAATAAAAGAGAAAAAATGAAAAATGAGTACAGCCTAGTTGCGTGTCTTCTTTATGTTTGTGTAAATGGCCGCTTTTCAACACACTTTACTTAGCGATTCAAGCCAGTCAAATTAAGAGGCACAGAATTAGGGACATTTTTATCGTTAAAAATATGTAACTAAAGTATAATTTTGTCATAGATACTTCTAGCACATTTTTAGGTCCTTTGTTTACTCATGAATGAATTAAAACTGCACCAGATAGAATGTAACATTGCTGTGTTGTAAGCAGAAACGTTGTGTGTGTGTCTGTTAGAGGCTCGTGGCCGCCGGTAACATAGAAGGCCTGCATAGTTTCCCTCGCATTTATATGTAAATGGCAGGACCATTTTGAAAACTAATGGTTAATAAATTTGATAAAGTTCATAGCAAATGTTTCTCCGGTTCACGTGAAATGGTCCCGTATTTCCATAAAGTTTAAATAAAACCGCCGCTCGCGTTACCTATGTTTACCTGGATACCTTTACGTATGTATAACTAGACGTGTGTTTACGGCTGTCCTGTCCAAATTTTCTTATGATGTTTTTTTTTTTATATTATTTGAATAGATCCCCTCTCGAACCTCCTATTGAAAAAAAAATGATCAAAACTATATGAAGGACGCATTACAAAGAAGAAGAAAAGAATGACCTGAGCATGACTTGTCTCAGTCACGTGTTCCAGTAATCAATTATGAAATCGATTAGGATGTCAAGATGTGGATTTATATAACGTAAGTTTACGTATAAGTGACACCTGCCCAGACACACATTGATACCAAATTATTTTTCTTTTATTTATATTTTTTTTTTATGTATGTCAACAAACGATATTAATTGTTCGTCATCCTCACTCCCACAACGTAAACGAGCATAACCCTTGGTTGTGGTTGTAAGCATTGAACTGCTTTAATGAAGCGCGCTTACGATTCATGCTGGGTTTGTCTTTTGTCCAGTTGGAATTCATATAGCCTATGAATGTCAACTGAAAGCGTGAAATGGTCCCGTATTTCCATAAAGTTTAAATAAAAACGCCGGTCGCGTTTCAAGTTTGTTTGTTTGTTTGTGTTGTACGTCATATTAACAGCTATGGTCATTTAAGGTCATGCTATGTTTTGGAGGTGGAGGAAAGCCGGCGTTACCGGAGGAAAAAACCCCCGACCTACGGACAAAATCTGGCGACTGCCCCACGTAGGCCTGGAACTCGCGACCCAGTGGTGTAGGGGTAGTGGTGGCAGAGTGTCAGACGCTTTAACCAGTTGGCCACCGCGACCCAGTGGTGTAGGGGTAGTGGTAGCAGAGTGTCAGACGCTTTAACCAGTTGGCCACCGCGACCCAGTGGTGTAGGGGTAGTGGTAGCAGAGTGTCAGACGCTTTAACCAGTTGGCCACCGCGACCCAGTGGTGTAGGGGTAGTGGTAGCAGAGTGTCAGACGCTTTAACCAGTTGGCCACCGCGACCCAGTGGTGTAGGGGTAGTGGTAGCAGAGTGTCAGACGCTTTAACCAGTTGGCCACCGCGACCCAGTGGTGTAGGGGTAGTGGTAGCAGAGTGTCAGACGCTTTAACCAGTTGGCCACCGCGACCCAGTGGTGTAGGGGTAGTGGTAGCAGAGTGTCAGACGCTTTAACCAGTTGGCCACCGCGACCCAGTGGTGTAGGGGTAGTGGTAGCAGAGTGTCAGACGCTTTAACCAGTTGGCCACCGCGACCCAGTGGTGTAGGGGTAGTGGTAGCAGAGTGTCAGACGCTTTAACCAGTTGGCCACCGCGACCCAGTGGTGTAGGGGTAGTGGTAGCAGAGTGTCAGACGCTTTAACCAGTTGGCCACCGCGACCCAGTGGTGTAGGGGTAGTGGTAGCAGAGTGTCAGACGCTTTAACCAGTTGGCCACCGCGACCCAGTGGTGTAGGGGTAGTGGTAGCAGAGTGTCAGACGCTTTAACCAGTTGGCCACCGCGACCCAGTGGTGTAGGGGTAGTGGTAGCAGAGTGTCAGACGCTTTAACCAGTTGGCCACCGCGACCCAGTGGTGTAGGGGTAGTGGTAGCAGAGTGTCAGACGCTTTAACCAGTTGGCCACCGCGACCCAGTGGTGTAGGGGTAGTGGTAGCAGAGTGTCAGACGCTTTAACCAGTTGGCCACCGCGACCCAGTGGTGTAGGGGTAGTGGTAGCAGAGTGTCAGACGCTTTAACCAGTTGGCCACCGCGACCCAGTGGTGTAGGGGTAGTGGTAGCAGAGTGTCAGACGCTTTAACCAGTTGGCCACCGCGACCCAGTGGTGTAGGGGTAGTGGTAGCAGAGTGTCAGACGCTTTAACCAGTTGGCCACCGCGACCCAGTGGTGTAGGGGTAGTGGTAGCAGAGTGTCAGACGCTTTAACCAGTTGGCCACCGCGACCCAGTGGTGTAGGGGTAGTGGTAGCAGAGTGTCAGACGCTTTAACCAGTTGGCCACCGCGACCCAGTGGTGTAGGGGTAGTGGTAGCAGAGTGTCAGACGCTTTAACCACTTGGCCCGACCCAGTGGTGTAGGGGTAGTGGAAGCAGAGTGTCAGACGCTTTAACCAGTTGGCCACCGCGGCCTTGCCAACTGAAAGCAGTTCAATGCTTATCTCATAGAAAATTCAATTACACTTATTATTATTCAGCATTTAGTTAAAATAATGTATGTATTGTGTCTCAGCATAAAAATCATATAAGACTAAGGAACCCTTAACTAATGATCAACTTTTAACGTGGAGGAAGTTACAGAGTAGGTGAGCCGGCGGTTTTGTTGTAGGTTCAGTGTTATATAAGTCTCTGGTGATGCGTTCGCCCCTTAGCTGTGCACCTTGATGAACGCTGACGACTCTGGCGATGTGTTCCCCCTTAGCTGTGCACCTTGATGAACACTGACGAATTGTAAGAAGCATAGTTGATTGATATACTTATAAAATCTCATTTCCTTTATATTGTTTGGATTTCGTCCATCGTAAACATTGAAGAAATAGCATGCACTTTTTACATGTGTGGCTGGGAGCTTCAATGTAAGACTACAGGGTGAAGAATCCACGGACTTTACAGTCAGCAACTCAGGGGTTTATTCGGCACTTATCCCTCAGCTACATTTGTATATATCAGCATGTATCAAACTTTTATATCAATGCAAAATTTAAAATCAAATTACAAAAAAGTCAAATAAGTCAAATGTCAAAATATATGATAAACTTAATCTTACTGTATATTACTAATTTTCCATTTCTACCGGATATTATTTGAATAAAATGTATTGTGATATGGAAAGAACTTAATATAGGCTTAAAGCCTGATGTTCGATCCAATTGATCATGATTATCAATAAAATTTGTTGAAATTGAAAAATGCGTACCCCCTTTTGATGTTTATATATAACTATGTTTATTTTGAAACATTTATGAAACAATTTTTTCCCAACTTATATTATCATCAATCTAGTTAGCCCCGAATTGGAGTGTGCAGCGGGTCTTAATAAGGGAGGAGACTGGAGTACTCGGACGAAACCCGTATGGTCGGGAAAGTGACGCAGAATCCATCGCGAACCTCAGCCGCCTTGGTGAGAGGCGGGCGTGCTATCCACTGCGCCATCCGACCACCTTGTAATGTTTGATGCTCTATAGTTTCAAAAAAGAGCTTACAAATGTGTATCGGGTATAGTCAAACTTTTGTTTTTCAATACAATTTCTCGTTATTATCAACTATAATATTTGATAAACAAAAAACGGTATCATTTGAAATGTCTCTTCTCTGGAGAAAGAAAGTCAAAAGTGAACTGGAACATATATTTTATTATGTATCTTTGAAAGACTAAAACTGGAATGAAATTGCATACAACAAAATGAAATAAGCAAAATGCAGTAAGTTTAATGCATGCGTCTGGCCCAGGGATACCGCTGATGAAAGCTCTATGAGGCGCTGATTCCCCATGTCAAAAATTAGACGTGCACATATTTAATTCTCCCCTAGGAGCCCCGCAAGTCATGCGTTGCTCCCCCTGTAGGAGCCCCGCAAGGCATGTATTGCTCCCCCTGTAGGAGTCCTGCAAGGCATGTATTGCTCCCCCTGTAGGAGCCCCACAAGGCATTATTGCTCCCCCTGTAGGAGCCCTGCAAGGCATGTATTGCTCCCCATGTAGGAGCCCCACAAGGCATGTAATGCTCCCCCTGTAGGAGCCCTGCAAGGCATGTATTGCTCCCCCTGTAGGAGCCTCGCAGGGCATGTATTGCTCCCCTTGTAGGAGCCCCGAAAGGCATGTATTGCTCCCCCCTGTAGGAGCCCCTCAAGGCATGCATTGCTCCCCCTGTAGGAGCCCCGCAAGACATGCATTGCTCCCCCTGTAGGAGTCCCGCAAGGCATGTATTGCTCCCCCCTGTAGGAGCCCCACAAGGCATGCATTGCTCCCCCTGTAGGAGCCCCGCAAGGCATGTATTGCTCCCCCTGTAGGAGCCCCGCAATGCATGCATTGCTCCCCCTGTAGGAGCCCTGCAAGACATGCATTGCTCCCCCTGTAGGAGCCCCGCAAGGTATGTATTGCTCACCCTGTAGGAGCCCCGCAATGCATGTATTGCTCCACTTGTAGGAGTGCCGCAAGGCATGTATTACTCCCCCTGTAGGAGCCCCGCAAGGCATGCATTGCTCCCCTTGTAGGAGCCCCGCAAGGCATCTATTGCTCCCCCTGTAGGAGCCCTGCAAGACATGCATTGCTCCCCATGTAGGGGCCCCGCAAGGCATGTATTGCTCCCCTTGTAGGAGTGCCGCAAGGCATTTATTGCTCCCCCTGGAGGAGCCCCGCGAGGCATGTATTGCTCCTCCTGTAGGAGCCGCGCAATGCATTTATTGCTCCCCTTGTAGGAGCCCCGCAAGGCATGTATTGGTCCCCCTGTAGGAGCCCCGCAAGGCATCTATTGCTCCCCCTGTAGGAGCCCTGCAAGCCATGCATTGCTCCCCATGTAGGAGCCCCGCAAGGCATTATTGCTCCCCCTGTAGGAGCCCTGCAAGACATGCATTGCTCCCCATGTAGGGGCCCCGCAAGGCATGTATTGCGCCCCCTGTAGGAGCCCCGCAAGGCCTGTATTGCTCCCCCTGTAGGAGCCCTGCAAGACATGCATTGCTCCCCATGTAGGAGCCCCGCAAGGCATGTATTGCCCCCCCTGTAGGAGCCCCGCAATGCATGGATTGCTCCCCTGGTAGGAGTCCCGCAAGGCATGTATTGATCCCCCTGTAGGAGCCCCGCAAGACATGGATTGCTCCCCCTGTAGGAGCCCCGCAACGCATGCATTGCTCCCCCCGTAGGAGCCCCGCGAGGCATGTATTGCTACCCCTGTAGGAGCCCCGCAATGCATGGATTGCTCCCCTGGTAGGAGTCCCGCAAGGCATGTATTGATCCCCCTGTAGGAGCCCCGCAAGACATGGATTGCTCCCCCTGTAGGAGCCCCGCGAGGCATGTATTGCTCCCCCTTTAGGAGCCCCGCAAGGCATGTATTGCCCCCCCTGTAGGAGCCCCGCAAGGCATGGATTGCTCCCCCTGTAGGAGCCCCGCCAGGCATGTATTGCTCCCCCTGTAGGATCCCCGCAAGGCATGCATTGCTCCCCTTGTAGGAGTGCCGCAAGGCATTTATTGCTCCCCCTGTAGGAGTCCCGCAAGGCATGTATTGATCCCCCTGTAGGAGCCCCGCAAGACATGTATTGCTCCCCCTGTAGGAGCCCCGAAAGGCATGTATTGCTCCCCCTTGTAGGAGCCCCACAAGGCATGCATTGCTCCCCCTGTAGGAGCCCTCCAAGACATGCATTGCTCCCCCTGTAGGAGTCCCGCAAGGCATGTATTGCTCCCCCTTTAGGAGCCCCGCAAGGCATGTATTGCCCCCCCTGTAGGAGCCCCGCAAGGCATCTATTGCTCCCCCTGTAGGAGCCCCGAGAGGCATGTATTGTTCCCCCTGTAGGGGCCCCGCAAGGCATGCATTGCTCCCCCCTGAAGGAGCCCCGCAAGGCATGCATTGCTCCCCTTGTAGGAGCCCCGCAAGGCATCTATTGCTCCCCCTGTAGGAGCCCCGAAAGGCATGTATTGCTCCCCCTGTAGAAGCCCCGCAAGGCATGTATTGCTCCCCCCGTAGGAGCCCCGCAAGACATGCATTGCTCCCCCTGTAGGAGCCCTGCAAGACATGCATTGCTCCCCCTGTAGGAGTCCCGCAAGGCATGTATTGATCCCCCTGTAGGAGCCCCGCAAGACATGGATTGCTCCCCCTGTAGGAGCCCCGCCAGGCATGTATTGCTCCCCCTTTAGGAGCCCCGCAAGGCATGTATTGCCCCCCCTGTAGGAGCCCCGCAATGCATGGATTGCTCCCCTGGTAGGAGTCCCGCAAGGCATGTATTGATCCCCCTGTAGGAGCCCCGCAAGACATGTATTGCTCCCCCTGTAGGAGCCCCGCGAGCCATGTATTGCTCCCCCTGTAGGAGCCTCGCAAGGCATGTATTGCTCCCCCTGTATGAGCCCCGCAAGGCATGCATTGCTCCCCCCTGTAGGATCCCCGCAAGGCATGTATTGCTCCCCCTGTATGAGCCCCGCAAGGCATGTATTGCTCCCCCTGTAGGAGCCCCGCAAGGCATGCATTTGCTAATCTTTAAATTAAGTTACACATTCGACACAAGTGTAATTTGTAAATAATCTGTAAAATGGCCATTTTGATAATGTATAAGAAGAATCAAGATGTTTATTTTTCTACTGGCAAGCCCTCTAATGTCAGTGGAGACGTTTAGGGTATGTGTACAAATTATGTGAACATATATTTAGAATATTCTCCCATTTTATAATTACTTCTTTAGATTCCGGTTCTTGTCTTAAAGCCCGACCCACTTCCGGGGCGAACATAAAAATTAGAGAAAAGACACGTTCTTATTATATTAACCAAAGTAATTCTAACCGTAATGTAGAGCTATTATAGACCACTTTGATACCCTTCCGTTTCATAAGGTTTTCTTTCTTTTCTTCACGTTTATTTCTAGACAATTTATTGTATTTTCGTCAGTTAATGAAGGATTTATTGCCAAAGAACGGCGGAAAAAAACAAGGAACAAAGTGGTTTATCTTATTAACACCTTCCACCACCTTCCATTTATCAAACACTGGATTAGGTAGATATTGATCCTGTAAATCAGGCGTCTAATAAAACAAGAAAGTTGTTATATTGTGATGCCATGCAGTGCATTTCTTTCATTTTCTTGTGTTTTCAAATGTGTGTATTCGTGACTTTTCGCATATTTTCGTATGTTGCCATATGTTTTTGGTATATTTTCTTTAAACTGTTAGTACTTGTTCGTATATTTTCGTATGTCTTTGGTATCGTTTCGTATAACATTTTGTAGAAGTTCGTAGGTTTTCGTGTAGCTTCGTATGTCTTCGTATAAGTTTGTACATGTATATTTTCGTGTATTATGTCATAAGTTGCTGTAGAAGCTCGTGGGTTTTATATGTTTGCTTCAGGAATAATCATGATTTATTTGGAGTTATACGGTTTATAACGAAAAATCAGTGTCGACTAAATACGCGATGCAGTTTATGCACAAATGTGCACCCAATTGTTATACCGTATAACCCAAACAATAACAATAGATTTCTTAATATTTAATAAAGAAGTACAGAAGACATATTTCAATTTATAGTAATTCATTTTTTTATTCATTTCTGATAAAACATTAGACTGTTGCACATAACACAACATTGTGCTGTAATTTCATCGCCAGGCAACTTAAACGAATAAAAAGTTAGGAACACAAATACCGCGCCAAACATTAATGCGCTCTACGACGTCATTATTTTTTTGTTGTCAATTTTTAATGTTATGCTATATAACCGAAAAACTCTAGCATTGGGGGAAAAGGCAAAAGAATAAAATAATATATTGTTAACAAATTGCCAAAAGAAAAAAATATTTATTAAAAAAGTCCAGAACTCAATAAGTCTATGCAATCCTTTTAGGCAATCCTAGATTTTGAACGTATTTTTTTTCAAAGTTGTGTATTGTACCTGTGTGAATATTATTGTACCTGTGTGGATATCATATTTATCTACTTCATAGTTATATCTATTATCGTTGTTGGTAATTGTAAATGTATGACGGGAAAAGGCTGTGATAAGTTGTAATAACTTGTGCCCAATCCCTTGTTCAATTTTATTGGCAATAAATATGTTTAAAGTAACTAGACTGCCCTTTTTTAGAATCCGTCACCAACATTTCTACACAATCTTCGAAAAAAATTCAATCTACATCCTAGTGGAACAAAACGTACAATCTAAACTCATCGGACAATGTACGTCACTGTCTTTTTCTTCATATTTTTGATATTTCCCCGATACTACAATGAAAAATATTTCTTTGTGTTTTCAATTATGGTTGCCATGGGATAATTAGTTGAAATTCGCATAACTTAGCAACATGTTAACATTCAATTAAGTCGTGTAAGTTTTGCATTGTTTTTTTACTTGGCAACCATGAGAAACATTCTTAAACGATCTGTATATTTCTCCTAAATATTTATTGCCAATACCTCACAATCTTCTTTGTTATTAAGTTTGTTCAAGCCTGTGTTCTATAGGGTCTATGAGAAAAGATATGCCAAGCATTGAAAGAATTGACTGTGTATTCAAATTAACAAAAACAATCATGCAAATTTCATTTTGCTACCATGGTAACCATGGTGAAACACAAGTGAATATTTTGCAAAAGTGTCGGGGAAGTATTCATTTTTGTTTAAATCTGTTATTTAAAAATCCAATTAAATATTTTATTTTTATAGAGTTGGGTGTCAAACGAGCCTTACCATAACCAGCGCTCTATACCTGCACATTGCGATTCCTTTGCCGCCTTGCGTACCCCTAAGCTTTATCCTTATCACATCCATCCAATATAGTTTCCCTCAATGTATCATAAAATCTCTTTACAATGCCAAAATATTCGACTGACAAATATTTATATAAATTACCTCTTATTTGTTAACAACAATTATTAAAAAAGTTTAACCACTCTTGCTGACCCGAAAGGGAGCGTGCATGGAATCTTGATTACCCGGATCTTGTTTATATTTCCGTGGAATGAATTTGAATATGTATTAGTTTTTTTTGACAAATTACCATATATATACAAACATTAATAGTTATTAAGTATAAAAAACCGATGCAAAACAACAACGCTATCGTACTTTTTGTTCTGCACATATTTGATTTAAGATAAATTACACCTTTCTATTTTAAGATTTATTACCTAAAACGTTTTGAGAATAACTATTAATTAAATACGTTAGCTGTGAGCGAGGTTCCGAGTGAAACAAGAGGCATTCTAACGATTCATCAATAATCACACAAGCATCAATGAATTTTAACCCAATACCTTTTCACATCAGGGAATCGAACCCTGGTCGTCTCGATGAAAGGGGAATGCGCTACCTACAGCGCGGCTCGACTATCTATGAAATGTAGCAGCATAACAGAAAGGAAACTTAGAATTCACGTGTATTGATGATTGTGTGATTATTGATGAATCGTTAGAATGCCTCTTGTTTCACTCGGAACCTCGCTCACAGCTAACGTATTTAATTAATAATTATTCTCAAAACGTTTTAGGTAATCAATCTTAAAATAAAAAGGTGTAATTCATTTTTAATTAAATATGTGCAGAACAAAAAGTACGATAACTTTGCTGTGTTTTTTTGTTGTTTTTTGGTGTTTTTTAGCACTCAGAAAAAGAATGGCTCATGTTTTCATCATCACAAAACCCAAAGCAGGATTTTATGTACGATACAAGACAATGTATATATGCATATGTCCTATTATCTATTGAAATCTAAACAATATTTCTTAATATTTTCTTATCATTAATAAATATATATTTCTTGAATTTTTAGTTTTTATTATGTTTAGTCATCCGTTATTTCAGAAACTTAATTTATACTTTGTGTTTACTTTTGAAATAGATTTCCATGTTATGTTTGATTTTGTTTAATGTCTAAAGCTTGACATCAGTTTAATGTCTAAAGCTTGACATCAGTTTAATTTTCATTTATTACTATTCATATATCTATTCTAGTTCACTGATCGCAATTCAAGTCAAAGTATTGTAAAAATGTAATTACTATATATCTGTTCCAAATAGTAAAACGAAATGGGTTATTCGTTCATTTATAAGTAATGAAGTACGACAGCAATTGTTGTTTTGTATCGTTTTTTATACTAAATAAGTAATAATGTTAAAACTAACAATTCATTCCACGGAAATATATACAAGACAATAGAAATATATACAAGACAATAGAAATATATACAAGACAATAGAAATATATACAAGACAATAGAAATATATGATTTCTCATCCGAAAGTTGAACTATTAACACGAAATACATTCACCCTGAAATGCATGAAAATGTCGGTTGCTATGGATACATATTTTTAAGTTGTTGATGAATTAATATCAATGATTGATATAATTTTTTATACAGAATGTACAAAACGGCAGAAACGTACACGTGCGAGTGTTCTCGCCTTATATGCGTCCCTGAAATGACATGAAAATATTTCGATTATGTGTCGACAAATAAAATGAGGCCAACCGAATAAACCTGTTGTAATGTTAGTATGGTATTAGGTTCAAATGACACTCGGAACCACAGATACCTGATAATTTTTTACAACTATATTTGGGCCTTAACAAAGGTGCTTAGGGTAATTATACACGTTTTAATATATACCATAATTGGTGGTGGCATTTTTACAGAAAGTTGACCTAAACCCTGAAACGTATAAAATTTCTCTGAACACTTTAGTTTATGTCTAAGTACAATGTACATGTACAGCTGTAACAAATTCTCAGGTCCCTGTGCTCGGAGCCGGTTCATTTGCGAGCGCATTATATTTTTCCCATTGATTGACATTATATGATTCAGAAACAATCAATTTAGATTAAATTATTTAAAAAAAAAAATCATTTTCAAATGAGTGGGTAAAATTTCTGCCGACTTCATTAATACCTTAACAATGCATTGTTGCGTTGATAGAATGTAATCGGATTTTCGTTGACCGTAGCCGCGCCGTTTTTTATAATTACTCCGAAAAAGCGCGACGTGTTGCGCACGGAACGATGGCAGATTTCACAGTGAAAATCTGTTTGTCCCGTCGGCGGAATTAGCGGGTAAGAAACCACTACAAACTAAAATATTACTATTTAAAATCGCATGTTAAAGCATTAGCTATTTCTACGACCTCAAACTTATCTGAGTATTTACTTGTATTTTCCAGTGGAAATGTGAAAAAACACACCTGTCAGGACCACAGGGACCTGAGAATTTGTTTCAGCTATATTTAAGCGAGGCTAAGGCTTTACGAGGTATTTATACGTTCTCACATTTTATCATCATTGGGGGTGGCAATTTTACCGAAAATTGATCTTAACCGCCAAGACGTGTAAAATAACTGATCTAAACACCTTAGCTTAGGTCCAAACATACTAAAGCTGACTTGAACAAGTTCTCAGGTCCCTGTGATCAGGACCAGAAAATCGACAAAAATCGACAAAAATAAGAGATTATTGGGATACAATTGCAATGGGGAAAATCAGATTAAAAATCTACAAATAAAAGAAAAGATGAATCATGGAGAACACTTCAAGTGGACTGTCCACGATTATGCTTATAAATGATGATTAAGCTGCAATATAACAGCAAAACTTGGCTAGAAGAAAATTAAAAGGGAATATACTTTTTTCTGGAGAAAATAAAAATGGAAGTAAATATTGAAAATAAGCAGAAATAAATAACCAATAACACCTTAAAACATTCAACCTACAATTGACACTTGAAATTTTGTTAATAATTTAAGTTTTGAGTTGTTTAAACACCATATAAATCATATACATATCGTTGACTTAATTTGAAGTAAAATATTTATCTCCTGTGTAACATTTATCATAAGAAGTTTGAAGTATACCACATTATATATATTGACAATAGTGCAGAAACAAGTCTGACAAATAAAACCTTGTGAACATCGATCGTATCCTCAATGTTTGGATACTGTGGGACACTGGAGTGGAACACCCACTCCCACAGATATAGAAACTCTGACAAATGGTCGTGTACCGATGATGTACATATCTCCTAGCAACATGTAGACAACTTTAAAGATGGTTAGAGATACAGGAGAGACAACACAGGATTACACTGTCTGTTGTTAACCTGTTAAATGTATATATATATACCTCGTGCTTTAGTTACCTCCCTTGTTTTTATTTTTTTATTTTTTTTTATTAATATTACAATTATTGTTATAAACCTGATAAATGATATACATATTAATAAACCCCACACTTCACAGTTATCTCCATTATTTAAAAAAAAAGTTAAAATTATCTCAGCAGAATAAAAGGAAATGTTGTTAATAAGTAGAGGTCTGTCTGTTATTTACCAGTTAAATAATATACATATTAATATACCTGTGCTTAAGAGTTATTTCCCTTGTTTTGAAGAGAAAGTTCAAATTATTGAAGTGAAATTAAAGGAAATGTTAATAATATGAAAATGTCTGTTATAAACCAGTAAATGTTATAAGTTATATACTAGTACAGTGTTTATCTAAGCTTTGTATTAATACACCTGTGCTTCAGAGTTATCTCCTTTAAAAAAAAAAAAAAGTTTAAATCATCTAAGCAGAATAAAAGGAAATATTATTAATATGGTAATGTCTTATAAATCAGATAAAGTTACATACTATGTTCAATTTAAGAGCTTTTTCTCTTGTTGAAATTTTTTACTTATCTTGGAATAATTGTAAACATTATCAGTTGATAATATCTGTTCTGTATCCATAAAGCTATATAATAATTTTCATTATACATGTGCTTATAAGAGTTACCTCCCTTATGAATTATTATTTTTTAAACGATCCATAATTGAAATTAACCAAACTGTAACACATTATTTTATTTTTTTAAATTGAATGAACACTAACAATGTCTATAAAAATCATTTAAAGTTTTATGCTGCCTCTCCTGTTACTTGTTACGGGTTGTCCCACTTATGCTATATTTAATCTGTTTGAGAATTACCTCCCTTATTTAAGAATGTAAATGATGCAATAATCAGAATACAATTAGAATTTTTTAATCAATTATTTATTGTTATAAGTTTGAATTTGTCATAGTTGAACGAATTTGTAATAACTATTTTGTAAAATTATGACAAAATACCATTCATATAAATTACTTCAAATGATTCCTAGACTCAAAACGTGTGTGCTTATAGTTAATAGTCTAGCTAGTAAAGTTAGTTGAATAGCTTATTTACTAGTTCCATGTCAATGTAAGGAGCATGAGAGAAGGTACCATCCCATGATAAGTTATAGACTATTGTACGGAACAGTTTTTTAAAAAATTATTCTTATAGATAATTCATCAGCCAAATAATGTTTTAATAAGTTACAAACCCAAAGGAATAGTCAGGCCGATGAATTATTAATTAATTATTGCTGGAATCCGATAATCTTGCACTTAATAATCTAGCTAATCTGTAGTCCTAACTAACCATTAGTCCTAACTTCCCCTAGTTATAGCTAACCTGTAGTCCTCACTAACCATTAGTCCTAACTTCCCCTAGTTCTAGCTAACCTGTAGTCCTCACTAACCATTAGTCCTAACTTACCCCTAGTTCTAGCTAACCTATAGTCCTAACTAACCATTAGTCCTAACTTCCCATAGTTCTAGCTAATCTGTTGTCCTAACTAACCATTAGTCCTAACTTCCCCTAGTTCTTGCTAACCTATAGTCCTTATTAACCACTAGTCCTCACTTACATGTGGTCCTAACTTGTCTTAAATCCTAACTTATCCCTAGTCCTACCTTTCCTTAATTCTAGCTATCATGTAGTCCTAACTAGCCTTAAGTCCTAACTTACCCCTAGTCCTAACTTCCCCTAGTTCTTGCTAACCTATAGTCCTTATTAACCACTAGTCCTCACTTACATGTGGTCCTAACTTGTCTTAAATCCTAACTTATCCCTAGTCCTACCTTCCCTTAATTCTAGCTAACATGTAGTCCTAACTAGCCTTAAGTCCTAACTTACCCCTAGTCCTAACTTCCCCTAGTTCTAGCTAACCTGTAGTCCTAATTACCACTAGTCCTCACTAAAATGTGGTCTTTACTAGCCTAAAGTCCTAACTTACCCCTAGTCCTTCTTCCCCCTAGTTCTAGCTAACCTGTAGTCCTAATAAGCCACTAGTCCTCACTTACATTTAGTCCTAACTAGCCTAAAGTCCTAACTTACCCCTAATCCTACCTCCCCTAGTTCTAGCCAACCTGTTGTCCTAATTAACCACTAGTACTCACTAACATGTAGTCCTAACTAGACTAAAGTCCTAACTTACCCCTAGGCCTACATCCCCCTAGTTCTAGTTAACCTGTTGTCATAATTAACCACTAGTTCTCACTAACATGTAGTCCTAACTAGCCTAAAGTCCTAACTTACCCCTAGTCCTAACTCCTCCTCACCTCTATTCCATACCCCTAGACCTAGCTCCTCCTCACCTCCATTCCGTACTCCTAGTCCTAAACTCTTCCTAACCTCTATTTCGTACCCCTAGTCCCAACTCGTCCTACCCTCTATTCCGTACCCCTAGTCCTAACTCCTTCTCACCACTATTCCATACCCCTAGTCCCAACTCCTCCTCACCTCTATTCGGTACCCCTAGTCCCAACTCCCCCTCACCTCTATTGCGTACCTCTTGTCCCAACTCCGCCTCACCTCTATTATGTACCCCTTGTCCCAACTCTTCCTCACCTCTATTCCACACCCCTAGTCCCAACTCCTGCTCACCTCTATTCCGTACCCCTAGTCCTCACCTTTATTCCGTACCCCTAGTCCTAACTCCTCCTAACCTCTATTCCGTACCCCTAGTCCCAACTCCTCCTCACCTCTATTCGGTACCCCTAGTCCCAACTCCCCCTCACCTCTATTGCGTACCTCTTGTCCCAACTCCGCCTCACCTCTATTATGTACCCCTTGTCCCAACTCCTCCTCACCTCTATTATGTACCCCTTGTCCCAACTCTTCCTCACCTCTATTCCACACCCCTAGTCCCAACTCCTCCTCACCTCTATTATGAACCCCTTGTCCCAACTCCTCCTCACCTCTATTATGAACCCCTTGTCCCAACTCCTCCTCACCTCTATTATGTACCCCTAGTCCTAATTCCTCCTCACCTCTATTATGTACCCCTTGTCCCAACTCCTCCTCACCTCTATTATGTACCCCTAGTACTAACCCCTTCGTCTCTATTCCGTACCCCTAGACCTAACTCTTCCTCACCTCTTTTCCATACCCATAGTCCTAACTCCTCCTCACCTCTATTATGTACCCCTTGTCCCAACTCTTCCTCACCTCTATTCCACACCCCTAGTCCCAACTCCTGCTCACCTCTATTCTGTACCCCTAGTCCTCACTCCTCCTCACCTCTATTCTGTACCCCTAGTCCTCACTCCTCCTCACCTCTATTCCATACCCCTAGTCCTACCTACTCCTCACCTCTATTCAATACCCCTAGTCCTAACTCTTCCTCACCTCTATTCCGCACCCCTAGTCCTAACTCCTCCTCACCTCCATTCGGTATCCCTAGTCCTAACTCTGTACCCCTAGTCCTAATTCCTCCTCACCTCTATTATGTACCCCTAGTACTAACCCCTTCGTCTCTATTCCGTACCCCTATGCCTCACTCTTCCTCACCTCTTTTCCATACCCATAGTCCTAACTCCTCCTCACCTCTATTATGTACCCCTTGTCCCAACTCTTCCTCACCTCTATTCCACACCCCTAGTCCCAACTCCTGCTCACCTCTATTCTGTACCCCTAGTCCCAACTCCCCCTCACCTCTATTCCACACCCCTAGTCCCAACTCCTGCTCACCTCTATTCTGTACCCCTAGTCCCAACTCCCCCTCACCTCTATTGCGTACCTCTTGTCCCAACTCCGCCTCACCTCTATTATGTACCCCTTGTCCCAACTCCTCCTCACCTCTATTATGAACCCCTTGTCCCAACTCCTCCTCACCTCTATTATGTACCCCTTGTCCCAACTCCTCCTCACCTCTATTATGAACCCCTTGTCCCAACTCCTCCTCACCTCTATTATGAACCCCTTGTCCCAACTCCTCCTCACCTCTATTATGAACCCCTTGTCCCAACTCCTCCTCACCTCTATTATGAACCCCTTGTCCCAACTCCTCCTCACCTCTATTATGTACCCCTTGTCCCAACTCCTCCTCACCTCTATTCCACACCCCTAGTCCCAACTCCTGCTCACCTCTATTCTGTACCCCTAGTCCCAACTCCTCCTCACCTCTATTCTGTACCCCTAGTCCTAATTCCTCCTCACCTCTATTATGTACCCCTAGTCCTAACCCCTTCGTCTCTATTCCGTACCCCTAGGCCTAACTCTTCCTCACCTCTTTTCCATACCCATAGTCCTAACTCCTCCTCCCCTCTATTCTGTACCCTTAGTCTTAACTCCTCCTCACCTCTATTCCGTACTCCTAGTCCTAACTCCTCCTCACCTCAATTCCGTACCCCTAGTCCTAACTCTTCCTCACCTCTCTTCCTTACCCCTGGTCCTAACTCCTCCTCACCTCTACTATGTACCCCTAGTCCTAACTCCTCCTAACCTCTATTTCATACCCCTAGTCCCAACTCGTCCTAACCTCTATTCCGTACCCCTAGTCCTAACTCCTCCTCACCTCTATTCCGTACTCCTAGTCCTAACTCCTCCTAACCTCTATTTCGTACCCCTAGTCCCAACTCGTCCTAACCTCTACTCCGGACCCCTAGTCCTAACTCCTCCTCACCTCTATTCCATACCCCTAGTCCTAGCTCCTCCTCACCTCTATTCCGTACTCCTAGTCCTAACTCCTCCTCACCTCTATTTCGTACCCCTAGTCCCAACTCGTCCTAACCTCTACTCCGTACCCCTAGTCCTAACTCCTCCTCACCTCTGTTCCGTACCCCTAGTCCTAACTCCTCCTCACCTCAATTCCGTACCCCTAGTCCTAACTCCTCCTCACCTCTGTTCCGTATTCCTAGTCCTAACTCCTCCTCACCTCTATTCCGTACTCCTAGTCCGAACTCCTCCTAACCTCTATTTCATACCCCTAGTCCCAACTCGTCCTAACCTCTATTCCGTACCCCTAGTCCTAACTCCCCCTCACCTCTATTCCGTACCCCTAGTCCTAACTCCTCCTAACCTCTATTCCGTACCCCTAGTCCCAACTCCTCCTCACCTCTATTATGTACCCCTAGTCCTAACCCCTTCATCTCTATTCCGTACCCCTAGTCTTAACTCTTCCTCACCTCTTTTCCATACCCATAGTCCTAACTCCTCCTCACCTCTATTATGTACCCCTAGTCCTAACTCCTCCTCTCCTCCATTCGGTATCCCTAGTCCTAACTCCTCCTCACCTCTATTCCGTCCTCCTAGTCCTAACTCCTCCTAACCTCTATTTCATACCCCTAGTCCCAACTCGTCCTAACCTCTATTCCGTACCCCTAGTCCTAACTCCTCCTAACCTCTATTCCGTACCCCTAGTCCTAACTCCCCCTCACCTCTATTCCGTACCCCTAGTCCTAACTCCTCCTAACCTCTATTTCGTACCCCTAGGCCCAACTCGTCCTAACCTCTATTCCGTACCCCTAGTCCTAACTCCTCCTAACCTCTATTTCGTACCCCTAGTCCCAACTCCTCCTCACCTCTATTATGTACCCCTTGTCCCAACTCCTCCTCACCTCTATTCCACACCTCTAGTCCCAACTCCTGCTCACCTCTATTCTGTACCCCTAGTCCCAACTCCTCCTTACCTCTATCATGTACCCCTAGTCCTAATTCCTCCTCACCTCTATTATGTACCCCTAGTCCTAACCCCTTCATCTCTATTCCGTACCCCTAGTCTTAACTCTTCCTCACCTCTTTTCCATACCCATAGTCCTAACTCCTCCTCACCTCTATTATGTACCCCTAGTCCTAACTCCTCCTCACCTCCATTCGGTATCCCTAGTCCTAACTCCTCCTCACCTCTATTCCGTACCCCTTGTCCTAACTCTTCCTCACCTCTATTTCGTACCCCTAGTCCCAACTCGTCCTAACCTCTATTCCGTACCCCTAGTCCTAACTCCTCCTCACCTCTATTCCGTACCCCTAGTCCTAACTCCTCCTCACCTCTATTCTGTACCCCTAGTCCTAACTCCTCCTCACCTCTATTCCGTACCCCTAGTCCTAACTCCTCCTCACCTCTATTCTGTACCCCTAGTCCTAACTCCTCCTCACCTCTATCATGTACCCCTAGTCCTAACTCGTCCTCACCTCTATTCCATACCCCTAGTCCTAACTCCTCCTCACCTCTATTCTGTACCCCTAGTCCTAACTCCTCCTCACCTCTATTCTGTACCCCTAGTCCTAACTCCTCCTCACCTCTATTCTGTACCCCTAGTCCTAACTCCTCCTCACCTCTATTCTGTACCCCTAGTCCTAACTCCTCCTCACCTCTATTCTGTACCCCTAGTCCTAACTCCTCCTCACCTCTATTCTGTACCCCTAGTCCTAACTCCTCCTCACCTCTATTCTGTACCCCTAGTCCTAACTCCTCCTCACCTCTATTCTGTACCCCTAGTCCCAACTCTTCCTCACCTCTTTTCCGTACCACTAGGCTTTCTTTCCACCTCTTACCTCAGGGAAACAGTTGCTTTGTATTGTAGGCCCCCAATTTACTGTACATTATACCACATCCTTTATAATAATGCCTAACGTTGCAATAATCGTAAATTTTAAGACACACATTTGTATGTAAATCAAATTGAACAAAGCGTGGTCAAATACCCTCAAAGACAGATGGATGTTTTAACCTTTATTGTTTCTCTTTATAAATGTTTAAACTGATGTATGTTTTATCAGCAGAAGGTATGACGGAATGTGTTGGAGATGAAGACCGCCCATCTGCTAGCCATCTTGTGTACTTTGTTATTCCGTAAATCATGAAAATTATCATTCCCACATCAAATAAACGCTTCCCTGCAACCAAGTTAGCTGATATTTAGTGGACCCAGGGGAACAAAAATATATTTGATATCAAAAATGGTAAAATGTGATAAGCAGAACTCTTCTATCTCTGGAGGACAATAAATCCAGTCTCACAGGCTGTCTTAATCTTGTGTCTACTCCCTGTTGTTTTTGTTTATATATTCATAAATGTCAGCTGTTGGTACTGGAGTCATGTTTCTTAATTCCGTGTAATTTTTATCGGGAGGTCTACACTGTGAAACACAATAACTCGTCCTATTTCTGCCATACACGAATTGCCTTCTAGGTATAAATCCAAAGATTACTTTACAAAGACTTATGAGCTTTTCAATGTTGGTTTTCAAAGGCATCAATTGTCAGAAATTGGTCTTATTTTGGGAGGCCTTCAGGCAAGAAATGATAGCAAGCATTGAACGTTATGGATTGTCTCCCAGTATAGCTGGAGTTGGTGAGGTTAGGTTGTCATCTGTACTCTTCCTCATTTACCCCTTCGTATTTAAACTGGACTTACCCAGTCTTTGATTTGGTAAGGTTCAAATATGACCTTAGGGGTGAAAGGGTTAATCCTTACAGCTGTAAGGTTCAAATCAAGAATATTTTATGATCAAAATATTGTTTACTTTGAGTAAAAACTAATCTTGGTTGTAAAGGATAATCTTTTGCATGTTTTCCAAATGAATAACCTTGGAATTTTATTTACAAAGGGAAAGAATCAATGGATTGACAATTGTGGGAAACCTCCAGAATGGAGACAAGGAATCCAGAGGTTTGGGATGTGTGTAAGTCCTGGGAATGACGACATAGAGGAATCCCTTGAAAAGGGACGGAGAATTGAGAGGGTGAAGGATTGTTTTTAATGCGAATCACAGGTAATAATGTGTAAGGTAGCATACAACCTTAACTCTAAAAGTAATTACAGGTATAATGTGAAAGGTAGCATATATTCTTCACCATAAACAAATCACAGGTATAATGTG